>NC_089761.1:63961772-64161772 GCF_040412425.1 Macrobrachium rosenbergii
CGTAATGACACCCAACAAAATCATATTTATATCCAGTTTACACTGCAAGTGATAGGTATGCAGATCCGTTTGCAAAAAAAAATAAACAGTATGCTCTCAATGTATACCACCTAGTGAAGTCTTCCCCACTAATGAATTTCAATCCCTTGTTCAACGCTACCACATTCTTTTGTTATTCTGGAAGATAAAAATAAAGACACCATCTTTAAATAGATATCGTTACCAATCAAAGAGGAAATTGTCTGTGTTCCATCAATAAAGTGAAAATGCAGGAATCCTAAACACGGGGAAATAAATTTCCATATTCAATAAATATTGTCAATAATTAATAAATGATAGATTTACCAGCGACTATTTTCTAATAGTAAATAATCCATCTTCAAACCTTCCATCCCCATAACTAATGTGCTGGTTTGTATGGAATCTTCAGTGTGTGAAAATTTTGCTAAAAAAAAAGTATCATGTCACTGTTTCTTTGGTCACAACATCGATATATGGCATTCTGAGGGTTCTTTTTGAATGTAAATAAGAGGCAGTTTGCCTCTGTTTATCAAGGCTTTTTTTAAATGGTTATTTTAGATTCCAAAGTTGGAACAATGTTAGATGTATTCAACCAAAAACGAGTGATGCAAGGTAGTAGCCAGTGTAAGCATGTTTGCCTTAGCAATCCATGGAGTATCCAAAATAATTTCTCAGATGTAACTTATACCACTTTTGCTGATGATCTTTGATAACTTTTGCTGCAAGAAGGATGCCAAAAGACAACGTCACCTTTAGCTCTGCATTGATAATGTAGTAAAGTGGGACTGAGTTGAATGGTTTTAGGGTTTCAGTTAGTAAAACGGTAACCATGCACTTTTGCCGTATAAAGAGAGTCCATCCTGATCCAGATCTGTTCATACCTGGGCAGAGAATTCCATGTGTACTGAATCAAGGTTTCCAAGCTGACTTGGAGTTCATGTCTGAAATATAGTAAGATGAAATGCTTGAAAGAAATGAATGCCCTGAAAGTTTTATTCCACACCAGCCGTGGTGCTGACTGAACTCAGAGTTCAGACTATAGAAAGCTTTAAACAGATTTTCATCAGGAGTTATATGAAAATCACCCCAAGCAACCCCAACCAATTGTTTTTAGAGTAAAATGTATAACCTGTCTCATTAAACATGGCAAGGACGAAGAGACTTGACCATCCAAATATTCAGTTAGGCAGCCCTCTCCCCACCAAGAACGTTTCAGAGTTAGAATGCTGTAAGATATTTTAATTCGACAAGGCAGAAATGTCAGTGAGGCAATAAGATCAATATTTTTAGATTATTCATCCCAAATGATAACTCCATTACAGTTTTCAAAGATGGCTCAAAGTCAGATGCTCGTGTTGGCTTTGGGGGCGTTTCTAATGTAGAAAGAAGCGGGAGATTATCATCTGTTGCATCTATTTTTACAGAAGAAATGCATGTAATTTTAAAGGCCTTAAAGTAAATTTTAACTCTGACTGGAAGTAGTTTTCTGATATATTGTGACTAAGAAGTGTTCTTCAGTCTTTAGAATCTTTTAACTCAGTACACCCATTGAATTTAGAGATATTGGAATGGCATGTTGTGAAAGAAGAGGTAAAGAAGTCAATTTTTGCTGGGTAATAGCTACCATGTTGGGATTCTTGGAACAAGTAAGCTGATCAACTAGCTAAGACAGCAGTCACCTCTCTAGAACCCAGAAGATGCCTGCCACCATATTGGGATGTATTTCCTGTAGTAAGTGAGAAATTAAAAACTTTGGCAGTCCCTATGGGAAAATATTGAAACAAACAAAAAAATGCGCATTACGTCATCAGTATCTCCTTGGTGATATCCCTGTATGCCAAGAAGACTAGAAGCGATGTGCAGGCTAAGGATTAGACATACAAGACCCACTTATGGGTTCTTGATTCCAGGTAAAAACCTTCCATTCTGTGACGACGGTATTGTGCCCTTAACTGTGAGGCATTTGCTGGTTAATTGTCTTAGTCATGGGGACCTGACAGAGATGGAAATTGTAGCCTTGCTGCAGTTCTCAGGGAGGATTGTAATATAGAACAGTTATACATTTTTTGTTAGGGAGACGGGCCTCCTCAACAAAATTTAGATCATATACTTATGCAGTGTATGTGTGTACTGTATGTATAGTATATATATGTTTTCAGAAGTTATTATATATATATATATATATATATATATATATATATATATATATATATATATATATATATATATATATATATGTGTGTGTGTGTGTGTGTGTGTGTGTGTGTGTGTGTGTGTGTGTGTGTGTGTTGGTAGGGTTAGGAGTTCTTACCTTGGCAGCTACACATCTGACAGGGGAACCAACACACACGTAAAGAAAGTTAAGTTAAGTTGTCTGATAGTGCAAGTAAGGGAAGGGCTCTGGAGAGAAATTCTGGGTCTAAATTAATTAAATGTATTTACAGTGCTCAGAAGATCAACGGCAACGCAAAATTATATGCTGGGCTCTTGGCACCTTTCAAATGAATTGATAAAGGTGTTAAAATTGAATGCCAACACAACAAAGAATTAAGGCTGATAGATATCACTTTTATGGATTGCTTGATGGATGGACATAGGGGCACAGTGGAGGCAGATGTTTTCACAGCGAGATACACACAATCTATCTACAATGTAGAAAAAAGGAAAACGATCACTGGATGAGCCAAAGTACAGTTTAATCTTTACAGTGGGAGTGCTGAAGGCTGAAGGAGATGACATCAAAATATAATAAAGTAATTTACACTTTAAAAACAGTCATTATGGGTTACCAACAATTTGTTAATGTCTTAAGAAAATGCAAGTGAAAAATGAAGCCGTGTGAGGTAAGAGTAAAAGGTAAGTTGACCGAACACTCCTCCATCACACAGAACATTGCTCCTGGAGTGGAGATCCGGCACAAAGAAAAATAATATAGAATTAATAACAATAAATTTTGAAACAGTAGAAGATATATATTATAATAGAAAATTTAGTATGGAAGAGCTAGAATTTGCTCTGTTGAACAGCAATAAATCTGCCCTGGAGGTGACAATATTTGTTTTGAAATGATATGCCATTTAGCACCTTTGGCAAAGACATACTTGTTAGAGTTTTATAACCACTTATGGCTTAGAAATTTATTTCCTGATGAATGGCGTAAAGCTATAATTATTCAATCCCCAAACCTGGAAAAGATCCCAGTAATGTAAGCAATTACAGACCAATTTCTTTAACAAGTTGTTTGTGCAAATTACTAGAAAATGGTAAATGCTCGACTAACATGGCACATACGAGAAAATAAAATTTTAACTCCCACTCAGTTCGGGTCACAGTGTAACAGATCTACATTAGATTCTCTCTGCAACTTAGAAGACCATATACGCCGAGGTTTTGAACGAAAACAAATTACTGTAGCTGTCTTTTTTTGACATTGAAAAAGCATACGACACTACATGGAGGTATGCTATATTAAAAACTTTACAAAACAACAACATATGTGGACATTTACCTAGGTTTATACAAAACTTTTGACAAATCGCAGTTTTCAGGTGAGAATTGATGATGTTCTGTCTAGAACATTTCCTCTAGAAAATGGTGTTCCACAGGGAAGCGTCCTTAGTGGCACACTGTTTACGTTAGCAATTAATGATATCAGTAAAAATCTACCTACTGGTATTAAAATTAACCTGTATATGGATGATTTTGCCATATATTATTCAGCATCTCGAATAAAACATGCAGAACGAATCATTAATAAAAGCATAGTAAAAATAGATGAATGGGCTTTATCTGTAGGTTTTAAATTTTCCATAGATAAAACTCAAGCAATCATGTTTTATAAAAACAAAAAATGGAAAAAGGAGAAGAAATAGACTTAAAAATCAGAAACCATAGTATACCAATTGGCCAAACAGCAAAATTTTTAGGATTAGTATTTGATACTCACCTGAACTGGAAAGCCCACATAACATACATGAAATCAAAATGTAAAAGAGCATTAAACCTAATTAAAAACTGTCGAACACTACTTGGGAGCCGATAGACATACCCTTACTTTATTGTATAAAGCAACAGTGCTGTCTATTGTTGATTATGGAAGTGAAATATATGGCTCGGCATCAGACGCAACGCTGAAAACGGTAGACCCAATTCATAATGAGGGTCTTAGAATATGTTCAGGAGCTTTTCGATCATCACCAACATCTTCTTTACAAGTTGAATGTGGTGAACTACCTCTGTCTCTCCATAGAGAGCTAGTAACGATGAAGAGTGCTCTGAGAGTTCAGACAAGTGATTCTCAACAAAAAAATTATTTGGATTAAGAGATGTGTTTATAAACAATCATCCACCTTCTTTCCCAATTAGGGCTAGAAGATTGTTTGAGTCGCTAAATATGTATATACAATTACCTGTAATGTTAAAATTGCCTCCTCCTGGACAATGAATAAAGTGAGAATTTGTACACACCTGAAATATTTATCAAAAAATCATTCATATACTCCAGAATACCAAAGACAACATGCAGTAGAGCATATAATCCGAAAAGGTCCACATTACGCAATATACACTGACGGATCTAAATCACAATACGGAGTGGGATATGCTGCAGTATCCCAAACAAAACAATATCAGTTCTCTTTCCCAGACAAAGCCTCTGTATTTACAGCTGAGTTATGTGCAATAGTATCAGCCATAAAAATAATTAGAAGTCTCATATAATAATTTTGTAATTTATAGCGACTCCAGAAGTGCTATAGAAGCAATTCAAAGCTATAATCCCAGAAATAATATTGTACAACATATAAAGTTCTCACTCCATAAATTGTATAATAAGGGAAAAAATATTGAAATATGTTGGATCCCTGCCCATGTAGGGATTAAGGAAATGAAGAGGCTGATAAAAACAGCTAAAGAAGCAGTCCACATGACAAGAACAAATGTAGACATCCCTATCAGTGACTATACAAAATATATAAAAACAGCCATTGTAAAAAAATGGCAAAATATATGGAACGAAGAACCTGAAAATAATAAATTAAAACAGATAAAATCCAGTGTTGGAAAATGGAATTCGTCATATCAAAGAGAGAGACAAGCACAAGTGATTCTGACACGTCTTCGAATAGGCCATACTCGTTTGACACATGGACACTTAATGAACAGTCCATGTGGCCCTCTTCCCAAATGCCCAGATTGCAATGTGCTGATAACAGTTAAGCATATACTGTGTGAATGTCCAAAATATAACCTACAGCGATTATCAAATTTTGGAAATAGACCGATAGAAGAAATTTTGTCAGAATCTTCAACGTTCTCAATAGCACCCATTTTAATGTTCATGAAGCTGCAAATTAATTGGAAAAATATAAGAAAAAACAATCAATCAGTATAATGAATTTTAAAACAAGTAAATTTTATGATTTTACTTAATTTATTTTAAATTTTAATATACCTTTTTAGTGAGTATGTATGGAAGCATGAGTTTAAATGTATTTATTGTGTGAGTGTGTTCCAGTATGAAAGTGTATGCCTTTTTACAGCTTTTAATTTCATTTTCATTTTCGTTTATCATCATTGACAAGTGACCTATTAGGCCCCAGTGCTAGGCTTCTAGCCTAGACTTGTCATTCCATCCTAATCCTTCAGGCCCAGCCCTTCTGAGGAGCTGATGGTCAGCTCAGTGGTCTGGTTAAACTATTTTAATAATAATAACATGGATGTAGAGTCAATAGGATACTCGGTTGAGTGGGGGTTATACGGATGGCACTAAGGTGGCACTAAGGTGGCACTTGGTTGGGTAGGCTATCAGCCAAGCAAAGCTCGAGCAGTGTGCTCGGGGACAGAGTAGCACTCTGTGGTTTGTACTGGATCAGTTGCCTGTCTGCTCCTTGTTGACCCCTGACCTGGCCTTATATGACCTCTCTCTCTCTCTGCCAGTATTTTCCGCCTCGGGTGTACAGGTGTGAATGATCCTTCGTGCCCAAATGCCGTTAATCCCGCCCACGGGCATTTCATGTTTCGAGTCCTGGATGCAATTCTTACTTGGAAAAGAGGAATTTTTGGCCAGGAAAAGTTATGAAAGAAGGTGAAGGACAAAAGCAGGTGATTAGGAGAGGTTCAGCTTTTTAGTACAAGACCTGACAAATTAATTGTCAAGTTTTAATTAAAAAGGAGCAGCTTGAGGCTCGTCTCCTTGGCCCTGTGTGTGGTACCTGGACTTCTGGATGTGTTTTGCCAAAATGGAGCATGAGGGCTGCGGAGTGGTGACACTCCTAGCATATATATATATATATATATATATATATATATATATATATATATATATATATATATATATATATATATATATATTATACATATATATATTTCTTATATGAAGTTCCTTTTAAACTATTTTCTTCTCTTTTCTATATAATGCCACTATGGCGTCAATAACCTAGGTGTTTGATGCCAGTTTTGTAACCGTAAATCAATCAACCAGTCACTTCGTGATGTTAAGATTTTGCTATATCTAATGCTTGCTGAAATATGTTAACCTTCGTTAATAATCCAGTGTTCAGGGTATGCAATAGATGATAGATGTGTCATAGTTTATATCTTGTCTAATACAAACTACGATCATTGAGTGATATGTCAAGTGGAGCCATCTAGTTACTGTACACAGAGCCATCATTCCTGTTGGCATTCTCAAACCCTCCATGTTCCTTAATTGAAATAGAAAAAAAATCAGAACTCAGAAGATCTTTTTCCATTTAAGGAACACTGGTAGGGAAAACTTGAAAGCAACTCGACGCACAGCATATGCTGAAAAACATGTCCCTACACATCAGAACGGTGACACGTATACTTGTAGTTGAGTCCAGTTTTAATAGATTAATACAATAAGAAGAGAAACTTGGCCTTCATGTATGGAATTAAATTTGAAAAGCAAGCTAATTAATAGCGAGTAAAATAATTATGCTGCATTGCACAGGCAATATACTCAAGAGCCTCTATCCAGTGTCATTCAATGGAGTTTGTATGAATGTAATCTTTCGAGCCGAGTCATACCAATTATTAACCGATTCTTCAACCGTCTCTTTAAGACGGTATCAAATTTATCCTCATTATATAAGAGAACGATGTAGCATCCGTTGATACTGTACTTTCCTCTTAATATTCTGATTTGGTTTTACAAGTTGTGGCTCTCCTTTTCAAATGCATTGATGACTCACTTGGAACCATGTTTGTAATGCAAATGAATATTGGTTCCGAAAACAATTCAGACGTTAACTGATATTTTATTTTACTGTATTTACACTGGAATATCTTTCTTAAAGAAACATTTCTCTCTCGATGTCTTTTTCCAAAAACTTTATCTGAAAACGAGACATTAAAAACGTACTCTATATCCTCTATCAATTTTATTTTCCTGATGACAAATTGCACACTTACTTTGTCATCACAGCTTCACAGTTTAAGAGATTTCATTCAAACATTTTACAAAGGTAAACCATCGCGCATAGACGTGTATGATGGGAGATGATCTGTCTGTCCGTCAGTCAGTCAGTCAGTCAGTCAGTCAATCAGACCACTCGCTTGGTTTTTGTTTTTTGGAATGTCAAAGTTATGAGTCAAATACCGAAGAGTCTGTGCATAACTTTAACTTTGGTTACAGATTCTGAACTAAAAGTCATATTTGACTTACGTACTGCACATATAAAGATCTTCCAAATGAAATCAAGCTTAATGGTCTTTTTTCACCTTGACTATGGTGCAGGCGTGTTTTACGAGAATATTTTGTGTGGAAAACCTTTCGGAGTTTGCTACTTTTGCGTTATATCATGCTTAGAAAAGATGTGCGGTAAGGGACTTACCGTGCATCAACAGTACTCTCAGAATACTTGTTAATTTTATTTTGAAAAGTCAAGTTTTTAATCGCGGTATATGTTTGTCTACGTTGTTTTTAAAGATCTGGATAGGGAGGATCGGTACTTTCTGAGATGCGATTTTTCTCACATTTAGTCCTAGTGATATCTCCGCTGTGTGATACCATTTACAGAAGCAAGAGTTCAGTAATCCTTAACCTTTCACAAACTTGTCTAGAGTGTGTTATCCCTTCTGAGTTTTCAAAAACAATGTTCACACAGAACGCAAGAAGTACACACACATGGATTCGGACTCACTATGGCCACTTCTTGGAAATGAACTATTCGTCATTTTGTCATTACGGCAACGGACTTTCTTTGTTCTCAACTTTACTTCTTTTCTTTTCCATTATGTCTCTCGCTTAGCACAATAGACACAATAAGACTATCTTTACATCTTTTTGGAAACTGTTCTTGCTGTGATTTTGTTTTATACACGTAAATGGTTTTCAGGTCATCTTACAACAATTCAGATATTCGATACACGCTCTCACTAACATACACACACGCATAAATCACACAAATGAACTCAATATAAGGATTTTATTAGTAAATAATTAATATTTTCTATAGTAAAAATTTATTTTAATATATAATTTTTCACTGAACGCTACAATGTTTTCATTTTCTTCAGTTTGTGGGTTTTTGCCTCAAAAGGATTTCTTTAGTTTTTTTAGAAGGCTTTCTAATAAAAGCTAATTCTTAGTGGGAGCAGTTAAGGGGTCGTTTGAAAAATTGTTTGGTCTCCTGGTTTCCTATAATGAGAAAATACAAGATTGGAAGATTTCGTTTTACTCTGTTCTAATGCCATGAGCGGTGGATATTCTTTTTTGTTTTTTGTGCAATTTGTGTCCCTTTGGAATGGGTCTTGCAAACGGGTATGGAGAGAGAGAGAGAGAGAGAGAGAATGTCTAAAATTTTTCATTTTTTTTTCAAAAACCATTGCTGTGCTTGATAACTGTAGTTTTTGTTGTCATATTTAAATGTTATAATTTTTTCTGTTTTGCAATGCCTGCTCCTGTCAGTCTTGAATGATTTGGTGCTTTACTATGACAACCTGTGTCAAATATTCGTTCGGGTATTAAATGGTGAAGAAGATTTAGTCAGTTTTATTAACTACAAGTAATTACTTGAGAAGAAATTGCACGTTTCCTGAAAAGACGGAATTATTTTACTGACTGTAATCCTCAGTTTTTAGGAGCGAGCGAGAAATGGGGGTTCGGGTTTGACCATGGATGCTAACGAAATAATTATAAGTCCCACAACCTTTGCCTTAACTCCGTATTTAGGCCAAGTCCAATTATTGAAAAGTTCTTACCTGTCTAAACTGATCACTCCATTCGTTTTCCTCTCCGAAGCTATTGACTGAATGTACGAAGTGGCCTTTGTCCGTAATGAGCAGAGGAAAAAAAAAAAAAAAAGGAAAATGGTCAGTTTTCCTTTTTTCCAATAGCCTGTGCCTTATTTGTACATGCCCGGACTCCATCCAACGATGATGTGTAAATTAACGATGAGGGCTGGGTAAATAAGAATGATGAAAAACAATTAAAAAAAAAAATTCTTTCATCAGTTTTGCATGTTTAGATGTAGATTTTTTAGTGTATTATAGCTTGCGGTTATTCAGTAGAACTTCCATATACAGTGTATTGCCTAATCTCATGTTTTTTTTATTTTTTTTTTATAAAGTCAGTTGAAATTTTCAAGTAGTAAATGTAATATATGATGGACTTTGTATCATGATCAAACTGACATTTTTCATGTACTGTGTACCGATTTCATCTCGTCATTTGCCTCGTTGATCTAATTAACGGACGGCAATTATTGACTTGTCAGGTCTTACCTAAACAGAACGGTGGTGTGTTACTGATTAAACCTCTCTCTCTCTCTATCGAGTATTTTACTTGTTATTGATTCCATTTGTAGACATGTACGAAATTTCTTTAGGTGCAATATCCGCGCTAATTCTACATAAAATCTGGCATTTAGTGTTGTTAGAATAACGAAGGTATCGATTTAGAGATCTCGGTTTTATACCAGTACCTAAACAGTTCTTCATTCGAGAGGTGTTTTGGTTACTTATATGTAATTATGAATGAAACGAACTTATCGAAAACAGGATTTCGATAAGATTTAATTTTGTTCTGCGCAAAACTGAAGAAAAAAGAAATTGTATATAATTGTGAACATTTAAAATTTAAGGAAAAAAAATGTAATTCTGAATTTTAATTTTTGATTATTTATGAAATTTTGTTTTATTCTTTTTAGTCTTTAATTTTTTTTTGTATGCATGGAAACGAGCAAATGTATTTATTGTATACATGCGTTTCAGAGTAAAGCATATTTGTTATACAGTTTTTTTCTTTTAAACTTCATTTTCATTTACTCATCATCATGCGAATGACCTGTTTGGTCCCAGTTCTAGGCCTATATCCTAGACCTGGCATTTCATCCTAATCCTTCGGGCCAGCCCTATAAGAGCTGATTAGTCAGCTCAGTGGTGTGGTTAAACTATTTTAATAATAATAATATCTAGAAAAGAAAAATGACTATACTTGTTTCATGATTTTTACTATTATTATTCATTTTGTCAACTTTTGACAAATTATTTTGAGATAACCTACTTAAGTTCCACGTTAGTTAACCTAGAATCTCATAAAAAATTGACACAAGAAGCTTCGCCTCCACCTGGGGAGAGAGATTCGGATGGTTTCTATAAAAAAAGAATATTATTACCTCATTTGTTTCTTTGGTCATCTTGTCAACCTTTATGATGATTTTTTTTTATCATGTGACACCATACGTTGTGGTTTTGTTGGGTTCCTTTTACTAAGTTATCTCACCTAGATATATTATTGTAGATAATGTAGCATCTTCACAAGAGCGAAGTGCCCTGAGTAAGATTTGTAGGTAATTTTAAGCCATGAGTAGTTGGCAAATAAAAGAAATAGGAACACTGGGATGAAATGTCTGCTGGTTTTTAATTTTAGTCTGCAACTATATGTTGTAGAGACTGAGAGAGTCATTGCTGCTCAAAAGAAGTACAAGTTATGAGAATATTGTCAATGGCCTTCCTCTCGTAAATAATGAAAATAGACAAGGCAAATAACTCTCAAAATACTGAAGAGGGCTGGATAATTTATTATATCTTCCATGTCAGAAAGATAGATTGAATTGGTTGACCCTTGAGTTGTGTCCATAGACCTAGAGCTTGTGGTTTCCACACACTGACGGTGGGATTGTGAAGTGGAAGTGGACAGTGGAGACAAGTAAGATTATGGATAAAGTCGAAGGGGTTATGAAGCGTGATATTTACAGTCAGGGCGAGTGAGATCTTGAATGTTGTTTTGTACAGTAACAATAAAAGGATTTTGAAGCCTGATGTGAACTGTGAGGAAGAGTGGGTCGTGAAAACAGTAAGTAGGAGTGGGTCGTCAACTTGACGTGTGCAGTAGGTATGAGTAGGACTGTGAAGGCTGTCGTGTACAGTTAGGATGAGGGGATTATGAAGCCTGACATGTAATAGTATGGATGAGTTGCAAGCTGAGTCCTTACATGAACTGTGAAAAAGAGTGGTATTCTGAAAACTGGCATGAACTGTGAAGAAGAGTGGGATTGTGAAGCCTGACAAACATTAAGGGTAGGTGGGACTGAGAAGCGTGACATTTACAGTAAGGTCGACTGGAATTGTGGAGGTTGTATTGTACAGTAACAATGCAGGACACATAAAGCCCTGATTTTTGCCGTAAGGATGAGCAAGATTGTGAATCCTGTATAGTAATCTCAAGTTGATTATGATGAGTGACGTGTACAGTAAGGAAAAGTGAGTTGAGGACCAAATACAACTAAGTAACAGAAGGCTTGTTTCCTTGGTGCCAATTTGATTTAAAGTTAGTCACTCAAACAATCTATGTTATTTGTTTTAGCTTGAAACTTGCATGGGGGATTGTAAACTAATACACCTCTCTGAAGATGTTATCAGAAATAAATGACAGTATTCACAGTTGATAATTCTGTGGCGGTTCACAAAATAAATTGGCAGTATAAATCATGGTATTGGCTGACATAATGTCAGAACTATTGATATAACACAGTTTATAATGACAGTGTTGATAAAATGCTGAATACTTTTTCATATATATTTTACAAATAAGTGAACTGTTACATGTTATTTATAGTTAAGTACTCTACAGTCTAAAACATATACTATCTTATAATTTTATTTCAAAACCGTAAGCATCTTGTATAAATAGCTAAACATGTAAAATACTCACGAACTGCTGTGTCAGTATTTCATTTAAACCAGAATGAGTCGTGAGAGTTGCGGTATGTGTTTGGAAGCTAGTAATTATATTCAATCCAGGTATCTTCAATGCGAGGCACCTCATTAAGTGAGTCAGACTATTCTGATAATTTGCAGAACACAAAGTAACATCCGTTGTTGAGATTGCTGCTCTCACATTTGCTAGTGGAGGTGCTGTATGAGCATCTTCAACGTCATGCCATTTTCTCGTGCAGCTCTAAAATATAAAAAATATTCTCTTGGATTTAAGAATGGGGAGTGCAATGGGGGTTTTCTTTGATTTCACTTCCTGAAACGCTTCTTCAGTTCCTGCATGACAGCGTTCATTACCATTGATACCACTGCAGGATCAGCCATTTATTACTGTATAAGTGTAAATTTCATAAATAGAATAAGGATGTCAGATTTCAGAGAACTGCCATGAGCGTTTCATCAGTTTCTCTGCCCTGTAACTATTCTGTTAACACGCTGACCACGTCCATGTGGCCTCCTGTTGCATAAGACGACGATGTGAAATGTGTTCTTCGTACGTACATTGATCAGGTGTCACGCGATCATCTTTGACCCTCTCTAAATTACAGTGTGCAGGTATACTTTGATAAAGTTTCAAGGTAAGTTAGTCTCCAGCCAGGCCAGTTGAAATAGTTATATTGGATATGTACAGCTACCTTTGAGGCATTTTATGAAGTGAAGCGCCATGCACATTAGCTTGTATTGTGGGTATATATAGCTTCAAGTACCATAACTAAAAAGTATGTTGCCTTGTTATTCAGTGCAGATGGTGGTTGGTCGTCCCCTCCTTTTTGTTTATGTGTATGGCTCCTTGCAAAGCCTGTGTTGTAAAAGTTGTTAGTTTGCATAGAGCACACCAAGATACTGAAGCCTTTTACACAGTTCATTGGCTTTTAGGGTAGTTATAATAGGTAAGCATGTTGCCCTGGTACTACGTCATCCATAATATATTCAACATCTTTCTATTTTGTTTTCAGGCATTAGCTTTTAAATCATATTAGCTGGATAAGTAAATATGTCCGAAGTGGTATGTGGATAGTTGTAGTGATTTGGTTATGATAAATAACTTTATTTTTTACTGTATGATTTTTTTATGTGAAATGACTTCCGACTTCCGCTAATGCATTCTATAAGTCAATATAGATCGTTGATAGAAGTTTCGAAAGGTTATTTTAAAGAAAATAGTAAGTTTTAACATTCTGTATATTTATCTTACCTTTTCAACCAGTTTGTTTTGACATGGCAATCAGTTTGTTTTGTTGGCCAGAAGTAATTCCTAAACATGCTCTCAAATATAATAAAAGATTTAGTCTTGTAAGTGGATTCTTAGTTACCCACTTTCTGTATGAAAAGATTTTGCTCTTTCATCTTTTACCACAATAACCGATTCTATAAATATTTATAAATATTTATATAATATATATATAATATATATATATATATATATATATATATATATATATATATATATATATATATATATATATATATATATATATATATATATATATATGTGTGTATGTGTATATATATATATATATATATATATATATATATATATATATATATATATATATATATGTGTGTGTGTGTGTGTGTGTATGTATGTATGTTTGTATGTATGTATACCATTTATTTTGATTCATAAGACTGAACATACGTAGACACTGGGAATTGTGTCGGGAGTCTGTGCATGACTTGTTAAAAATCTTGTTTCAAAATGAAAGAGGTAGTTTGTAACCAAATTTTAAATGGTATAGTTTTCAAAACGAAAAAATGACTTAAGCGTCTAACCAATTTGTCTGTTTTCTGTTGTGTAACTTGTCTTGATGGTTGATTAAAAGATGGGTAAATAAGGCTATCATTCTTTTTATATAAATTTGTTGACTAAAGCGTTTTTTCTATACAAGTTCATATGAACGTAATCAATGGTGATGTGTTTAAATCCAGGGAAAATTCTCGTTTATTATAAGCTATTTTCGTTCGTTGTCAGCGCTATAAATCCTGTGCATCCTTATTACCGTTGCAGTTCATGAGTCAGGTTGTGTCTGTGAATATCATACCTTCTTTTGTTCATTTGGTGGGGAAAATGACCTTTTAACTGTGTGCTTAACGGATTTGCGAGAATATATAGAAGTCATCAAAGAGGCGATAGACTTGTGAGAACGAAGGAGGGTTTTTGGGGGATGGTCTAGTTGATCCATAACCTGAGGTCAAAGGAGCATCTTATTTTGAATCCTCTCACCTTGCACAAAGAAAGCGCTTAATAGGTTTCTTTTGTTACGTTTTAATGGGAAACTCGGCAGCGCTATCTTTGTCGGGTTGATAAATGGTCAGGGAGTGAACATCGCCAATTTGTCTGTCTGTTAGATGAAAATGTTTATCGTGGCTAAACATGAGTTTTATTCTGTTTTTCATTTATGAGCCACAAAAGGTTTATATGCGAAACATACCTCTTGAACTCGGCTCAAAAAGATAAAGGAAATAGAGTTATTATGACATTACATTTGTGTGGTTTTAACGCTCGTTCGCTCCCGCTCACTCCGTTCCTCAACTTGTATATATACGTCATCCTTTCGTTATATTATCGATATTGCTATTTTCTAGCTGATATGGCTGTCGTTACTGTTACTCTTGCGGGAGAGCAGACGTCGACATTGCCAGTCTTTCTGGATTTGGCTTTTTCCCTGCCTTGATGGCTTAGCATTTCTTTGTGATGCAACAATAAATAGGTCGAGCTATCGGCTCGTGCGGTGTTTGGTATTTGCCTGTGTGCAAGTGCTCATTGAGATACATACATACATACATACATACATATATATATATATATATATATATATATATATATATATATATATATTATAAATTCTCTCTCTCTCTCTCTCTCTCTCTCTCTCTCTCTCTCTCTCTCTCTCTCTCTCTCTCTCTCTATATATATATATATATATATATATATATATATATATATATATATATATATATATATATATATATATATTACCTTTATCACATACACAATTGTTCTGTGCATTAGTAGAATTACTAAAGGACCTCATTCAAACTGGATGGTATCTAATGGAGTATTTATTCAGAAAAAGTTACAAGCTTTCTTGGACAAACAGTCCACATTATCAAGTATCCGTGCAATGAGCGGACGCTTGATAATGTGGACTGTTTGTCCAAGAAAGCTTGTAACTTTTTCTGAATAAATACTCCATTAGATACCATCCAGTTTGAATGAGGTCCTTTTAGTAATATATATATATATATATATATATATATATATATATATATATATATATATATATATATATATATATGTATGTATATATATATGTATATACTTCTACTTTTATGCTAATTAAGAAGACCAAACCATCTGGGGACATTCTCTTTTGAGCCTCTGTCATGAGAACACTGTAGGCTACGATAGTAAGTACTGAACTATCTGGTTTTAGTTTCTTCTGAACGTTATAAACGTAAAGTGGTGACCATTGGCACAAGTTCAACACAAAATGCCCATGGAATCTACACGTAAGCGTGATCTTCAAGGAATGCATTTTCCTTAAGAAAATTAAATTTCACGATTTATTACAGATTTTCAAGTAACATTTCAAAGACTATCTCCTGGTTGTTTTTGTTCCTGTTCGTTTAAATCTGCTTTATTTCGAGAAAACGTCACAAGATTCGTTACTTCAGTGCTGTTACGTGAGATTCAACTTGCACTTTATCAACGTTTTATTCTGCGTAAAAATATCATGAAAGTATAATCTTGTAGCTCACGTTTTACAGTCTCTAATCCACGTTACATTCTGTGTCCTCGTATGCAAAATACGTATGGGTCAGCCTCGCAGGAGAATCACGGGCCTTTAATAATTATACACACTAAAGAATGACCGTTAGCGGTTTGGTTGCTATCTTCTGAATCAGAAGTGATCGATTAATAAAAAGTTGCAGTTACTTTTTTCTTCTTTTCGCAATTTATGATTTTCGGAAAATTTAAAAACTCCACGTTTGTTTAAGAATAAATTTATTGCAATGACGAGTTTTTAAGTCACCTTGAGTTTTGAATCTGTCTAATTTTAACTGAATTCCGAGTTGTTCGTTGGTTATGCTCTGCGTAATTATTTACGCACAATCTGATATACAAGTTTTCGTCAATGTTTACAATGATGGTTCAGCTGGTCGTCTTCTTTTGGACTGCTTGGCGGTCTTTAAATTATCGGAGCAAGAAATTGAAGTTTTGCACTGTTTCATACGTGTGTAAGGTTGAGAACAATCTAATTGTTGACATTATTAAGCTTAAATTTATATTTTAAAGGCTCTGTCACGGGGAACAACTCGAATTTTATTTTGTGAACGCTGGGAAATGACTAATAATAACATTGCCTTGTTAAACAACAGCCTTACGTGCACACAAAACATATACATATATATACATATATAAATAAATATACATGTGTATATGTGATATATATATACATATATATACACACACACACACACACACACACACACACACACACACACACACACACACACACACATATATATATATATATATATATATATATATATATATATATGTATATGTATATATATATATTATATATATATATATATATATATATATATATATATATATATATATATATATATATATATATATATATATATATATATATATATATATATATATATATATATATATATTGTTACGTGGGTCATTCGGCTGATGAGTTTAATAATTATTACTGTGATTTATATAGTCTTGCTTTACCTAAGACCCACGTGATCCTATCAATTAAGGCTAAAAGTTACCAAAAAAGACTGATAATTGACTTAATTAGATTCAGTCACCAGTTGAAACTAGGTTACTGAATATATTGATTTATTCTGAACACATGAATTAAATAAATAACATTACTCAAACAATTAGTTCAACGAAAAGAAATAGAAATAAAAACGTGAGCTGATATCTTATGGGAGCTAATTACAGCTCCAACTTCATCCCACTTTGGACACAAGATATTTCAACATGAATTAGTGGATGTTGCAACAGCTGGTGAAGTCTTGTGACACGCATATAAGCAATTTCAAGCGCAGGACTCGAATACAGTGTAGTGCTAATCCTTCTCCAAACAAGATTATGGCCAGGTTCCAAGGCGTGCCCGATTCTAGAAGAGACATATCCAGATAACACTTCAAATTCAGTAACCTCTCACTTATTAATTGACTGCAAGGGATGTATCTTAGATCAAGGATATTACGTTAACACCATAGAGGATATTTATGCAATCTCACTAGGCAACAATAATTGTACTTCATATATTTGACTTCATAAACGGGGTATGATTTTACTAGGATTTTCCTTAGTCAGTGACTGTTTAAGAGTGAAACTTGAAACAGAAAATAAGGGGGAGGTCTAAAGGAACTGGGAGTAATTATTATCTTCAGACATACCTTTGGATTAGATAATGCAGCGATCAATTGCATCAGAAGTCCTGGGTCCGTTGAACAGGCAATTTCCCTCGGCTGTTCCACAAGAGGGGGAAGACAAAGGGAGGAGACTGGGAGAGGCACACAGTGCTTGTGCTCTCACTCAAGGGTATCTCTGGACTAACGAGCTGGGTCAAAATGCATGGGTGCTTGCTTGGAACACTCCTCCCGCTTAATGGCCTGTGGCAGCATCTGAAAAATGGCAAAAACTCGCCAGTATGAAGGTCATAGAAAAGTAAGCTTAAGGTACATGCTAACTAAAGGTGGCCCTGGTAAAACCTACCCTGTTGAATAGGTCCCTAAACTAAACTTCAAATCCTTCGATGACGGCTGGTGTTTTTGAAAAACAGCCAGCTCTTTGTCTTGCCTCCCTAAACTGCTTTACAAAGGGAAAGCTTTGGTTCTTTTTTTTATATTTCTACTAAATAAGGGAAGAGACATCGAGCAGCATAAATACTTGTAAGTATACATATATATAATATTGTTATGAACCACTCTTGGGTTCATCAGGTTCTTTTAAAACAAAATTATCGGGACTGAGAAGAGACTGGCAGAAATTGGGGCAGGCAAAGGATGAAGGAGCTAAACAATACCAAAAGGTGACCTTAACACTATTTTATTTACAAAATTTACAGTTAATACAAATGAATTAGGATAAAAAGAAAAGTTCAAAAATTTACAATTTAAAGATGAGTAAGCAGAAATAATACGTATACAAAAGAATCAGTACCAAAAATAAAGCAGTTACACTGGCCAGCTACCAAAACTAGAACTACTGCAGAAATCATTGAAAATATCAACACAGGCAAGCTGCCACGACAGACACATGCTGCCAATAGGGACGAAGCCACACACAGACGAACTCAGGGGAGTTGTCGAAATAGCCACTTGCTGCCAACGGACGAAGCCACACACAGACGAACTCGGGAGTTGTCGAAACATCCACTTGCTGCCAACTGACGAAGCCACACACAGATGAACTCAGGGGAGTTATCGAGACAGTCTGCTGCCAACGGACATGGCCAAACACTGATGAAGTTGCTCCAAAGGATGTGGATCCAGAAAAAATTCGTCCATCCATAACGGACTCTCAGGTAAATCATACCTACTGCTGCTCCAAAACTTACTCCCAGTTAAGCTTACCTGCTGCTACTACCCAACTGCTGACTCCTTGCTGCTACGAACCTGACTGACAAAATCGGACACCATCCGACAGATGTCAGCTCACCTAAACGAAAAACAAGAACAGGATAACAGGTATTACAACCATACCAAGGAAACAATCGACAAATGATGGTCCTAGCTAAACAACTGCTAAACCTGGCAAATTTATATAACCTTATTAGAGGAATATATATCAGGTGTTTCGAAATTAGAACCCCCCCTCCACAGAACAAATGGAAAGTTATGAAGTTTTCTGCTATAGCCTATCTCCAAGTACATTATCTTAAGTTTCTATTTAGCTATTTTTCATTTTACATTCCTTGTTTTTTGAGACTGAGTGACGGAGTTAGATACAGCCATGGCTAACGACTCGGAGGAAATCAGATGGATTTACTGAATCTGAGCTATAACCTTCAGAGAGGCCAGGGATGTTGGCACATCCTTCATTTCACATTCCTGGATAGCTAAATACATTAAAAAGAGATTAATCCTTTGTTAAAAGAAACTGGAACAAAAATCCATATGACTGTCATCACAAAAAGAGTGAGAATCTTGGAAGGCCTGAAGTCCTTTCTCAGGAGTCAACCCCCTCAATATGAAACCACCTTGACGTGGTGAGGGGGCTCTTGAACCCCAGGAATTTGTTTCTGGGTTTGAGTCCAAGAGTCTCATATGCCATCGTATATTGTTTTGGATTAGATTTGTGGAAATTTCCACTTTTGATAAAATTTGGTGGACCTGATAAATAGGAAAAGATATCATAGCTAAATAGTGAGAACTGTGGTAGGACCATCAACTACCCGATAGTGTTCGGACCTGAGAGATATCAGGCGGAACTATTCTTTAGGGCTGGACCACGGATTCCAGGGGGGTCTGGTTCTAGGGATAGGACTCTCGGCATTCTATCCGGTTTGCCCATAACATGATCAGGGTGGGGATGATTGTATTCTTGAAATACTCTCAGTCCTAGCAAGCGGGTTTGGCTTACACTTGGGCCACTCTAATCATGTTGTGCCATCCCCTAAGGGGTAGGGTAGGGACGCGGACATTTGGGAGTCTGTTCTCACTTGTGCCATTGGTGGAAGAATAAACCCCATGAAAGGCTGATGATATCTTTTTAAGGTTTTCAGGTTTATTTACTTTTTTAAAATTTAAATTTTTCTCAATTTTACTTGTCTTGATGCAAAGTTGTGTTAACGATTTAAGTACCCCTGGACCCTTTGATGGTAGCGATTCAGCACAGTTAACGACTGCAGGAACCTCCTCTGACCTCTCTCTGGAAAAATCAGAAAAAAATACGAACGTAATTACACTGGAGCCCTATGCTCCAATGAAAAACAAGCCAAAAAAAACAAATATCTTGACCCAACATTGACCCACTTTGGCTCCCTCTTTGGGAGTGGAAGTTGGTCAAGATTCCTAACATTAGAAACGGAGAAAAAAATATCGCCATTGAAATTAGAAAACTTCTTATTGAATCGACATTCAACTACTGAAATGTCATTCAGACAAGTAAAAGAACAGATGTGGTTGATAGAAACCACTACAAGAAATCAATCGGAAAACTACTTAAATATAAAAAATATTGATAATGTTAAAGTAGATATTAAAAACATGATAATATGAAGAGTGTCCAGGTACCATAGTACTCCCTGATAATGATGAACCAATAGAAAAGAATATATTGCTAGATTCCCTTAAAAAAGTTACAACAATATACAAGACTGCGAAATTTACAACATAGCTAGTAGACAAGTAATGAAAAAATACTAAGAATAGCAAAGATAAAATTTGAAGTCCATGAATTACCCTTAAAAATAAAAATCTTAGGCCAAAGCAGAGAACTGAGACCGTATGTCCCTAAACCACTACAGTGCCAAAACTGTAGTATGTATGGACATACAAGGAAAAATTGCCATAATACATCTGTATGTGCATACTGTGGCTCTGACAAACATACCACACAGTGGAAGTGTGGTGAACAAAACGTGTGAATTGTGGGCAAAATCACCATGCAAGATCTAAGGAGTGTATATATTACATATACAATACAGAATTGAAATTACTTCAGAAAAGGACAGGAATGCCTATAAAAGAGGCCAAATTAGAATTAAAGGTTAGAGGAATGCATGATCCCGCTAAGAAACGAACTTTTTCTGCAGCAATAAGATCAAACAAAGAAACAAAAGTGGAAATAAATAAGAATAACAAAACCCTGATAGATCATTCTCAAAGAAAAATAACCACTTTGCAAGAAGAAACCAACATGGCAAAGGACCAAGAAAAGTATACAAACCTTTGCTCAAATTCATTTGAGATTTTAAGAGAAATAGAATCACTAGAAGACAATACAAGCACCACAGAAATATTAAAAGATAGTTCTGATGAATTAGAAACTAGAGAAAAAAAGAGACCTTTAGAGAGAACTCCACCCAAGACCAACAAAAAACCAACTATTATTAGAGATACATCCATTAAAATAAAGGCGGGAGACCCCAAGAAAGAATAATACCAAATAATAAGAAAATACCTTTGTCTCCTAAAGTAATGATAAAACCAATAGAAACAGATACCCAGAACACCAAAGAAATAGTAGAGGAACAAACCATTGACAAAAATGTTTATGTGATGGGAGAAGAGATTACCCCATCACCAACAATAGGTGCAGCAAGAGTAAATGAAAAAACGACACACGAAAACACATGTGGATGTAATGAATGTTTCATTGAACTGTGCAACAAAAATGAAAGCATAACAAAAGACAGTTTAACAAACACTATACGAAATTTTATAAGTTACAGAAATAAAGAAACTACTAGTTTGGACACTCACGAAAACGGCTGTATGTGCATTGGACACATAATGTCTTATAAAGAAAAACAAATAAATATTGTAAATAGGATTTTAGAAAAAATGCAGATTGATGATCCACAAAAAGAAAATAAAACTTGAACACACTAACGTTATACTTTCAATAATTATATTACTCAATGGAACGTAAATGGTCTACAGACCAGATTACATTTGGGAGAAACACAACAATTACTAAAGGAATATGAGCCACTGATAATATGTTTACAACATGTCAACAAAACAATATCAAAAATAGGTAAATATACCTTAGTATCTACATCTAGAGAAGAAGAAGGAAATTTAGGTACTGCTATATATGTACATAACAAAGTATGTTATGACAGAGTAGCTGTAAATTTTACTGACTTGCAAATATCAAGTATTAAAATATGGATAAAAAACGATAATTACATAATTTATAATTTATATAACCAACCTAATAAAAGTTACGACATTGATAAACTTAAAGATTTACTTAACAATGCCAAGGAACCTACATTAATAGTAGGTGATTTTAACGCTCGCAACCCAATATGGGACTGTCATTGTACAAACTCAAATAGAACAAGTAGTAAAATAGAAGAGTTCATGGATTCAAACGACATGTGCTGTATAAATGATGACGAAATTAGTACATATTTTTCAAAAGCACATGGAACAATTTCCTCAGTAGACTTAACTTTATGTACAACAAGCATAGTTGACAGACTGGATTGGAATACAGTTGATGACTTGTACACCAGTGATCATTTGCCAATATTAATTTCCTTATTGCAAAATAATCCTGCAAAACATGTCCCTCACTATAACATTTATAAAGCAGATTGGGAGCGAGATGAAATGCACACTAGAAATATCCCACAATTTGAATATTTAAAAGACCATAATTAAACTAATAAATTTCTTGTTGATTTCATTAAAAATGCTGCTGATAAAGCAGTACCAAAGTCAAAACCCCATCCAACAAAACACAAAGTTCCCTGGTGGTCTGATGAGTTAACAGAATTAATAAATATGAAACACTCAATAGGGAGACGATTAGATAATTTGAATAGAAAGTTCAATAAAATGAATAAAAAATTGCCGATATTAGAAAGAACTTTACAAAAAATGACTGTATTATTACTAGAAATTGATACATTAAAACCTGTATACAACAAAATATCTGCAAAATTTAAAAAAGAAGTAATTCAAGGAAGAATCATTTCATGGAAGAAATACGTATCAGATCTCTCTAATAATACTCCCATACAAAAAATATGGAAAAATTCAGGAAAATAAATGGTACCCATGTCAAACCACCTAGACATGCCATTTTAAAAGATGGGAAAAGAACACTTGATCCGAAAGAAATAAGTAATATAATGGGAGAAAATTTAGCAAATGTAAGTAGTGATAAGAATTTAGATGAACACTTCCGCACAAAAAAAATTAAAAAGAATTAATAACAATAAATTTTGAAACAATTGACGATATATATTATAATAGAAAATTTAGTGTGTCAGAGATGGAATATGCTCTTTCAAACAGCAATAAATCTGCACCTGGAGGTGACAATATTTGTTTTGAGATGATATGCCACTTAGCACCTTTGGCAAAGTCATACTTATTAGAGTTTTATAATCATTTATGGCTTCGAAATTTATTTCCAGATGAATGGCGTAAAGCTATAATAATTCCTATCCCCAAACCTGGAAAGGATCCCAGTAACGTAAATAATTACAGACCAATTTCTTTAACAAGCTGCTTGTGCAAATTGTTAGAGAAAATGGTAAATGCTCGACTAACACGGCACATTCGAGAAAATAAAATTTTAACTCCCACTTAGTTTGGGTCACAGTGTAACAGATCCACATTAGATTCTCTCTGTAACTTAGAAGACCATATACGTAGAGGTTTTGAACGAAAACAAATTACTGTAGCTGTCTTTTTTGACATTGAAAAGGCATACGATACTACATGGAGGTATGCTATATTAAAAACTTTACAAACAACAACATCCTTGGACATTTACCTATGTTTATACAGAACTTTTTGACAAACCACAATTTTCAGGTGAGAATTGATGATGATCTGTCTAGAACATTTCCACTTGAAAATGGTGTTCCACAGGGAAGCATCCTTAGTGGAACACTGTTTACTTTAGCAATCAATGATATCAGTGAAGATCTACCTATTGGCATTAAAAGTAACCTGTACATGGATGATTTTGCCGTATATTATTCAGCATCCCGAATAAAACATGCAGAACGAGTCATTAATAAAAGCATAGTAAAAATAGATGAATGGGCCTCATCTGTAGGCTTTAAATTTTCCATAGATAAAACTCAAGCAATCATGTTTTATAAAAATAAAAAGTGGAAAAAAGGTGAAGAAATAGATTTAAAAATCTGAAACCTTAGTATACCATTGGCCAAACAGCAAAATTTTTAGGATTAGTATTTGATACCCACTTGAACTGGAGAGCCCACATTACATATGTAAAATCTAAAAGTAAAAAGCATTAAATCTAATTAGAAAACTATCGAACACTACTTGGGGAGCCGACAGACATACCCTTACTGTGCTGTATAAGGCAACAGTTCTGTCCATCATTGATTATGGAAGCGAAGTATATGGCTCGGCATCTGACGCAGTTCTGAAAATGTTAGATCCTGTTCACAATGAAGGCCCTAGAATATGCTCAGGAGCCTTTAGATCATCACCAAAATCATCGTTACAAGTTGAATGTGGTGAACTGCCTTTGTCTCTCCATAGAGAGCTAGTAACAATAAAAAGTGCTTTAAGAGTTCAAACTAGTGACTCTCCAACCAAAAAATTATTTGAATTAAGAGATGTATTTATAAACAACCATCCACCACCTTTCCCAATTAGAACTAGAAGATTGTTTGAGTCCTTGAATATAAATATACAAGTGCCTGTAATAGAAAAATCACCTCCTCCTGGACAATGAATAAAACGAGAATTTGCACACATCTCAACTATTTATCAAAAAGTAACTTATATACAACAGAACACCATGACAGCTGCATACAATAGAGCATATAAACCGAAAAGGTCCACATTACGCAATATATACAGATGGATCTAAATCAGAACACGGAGTAGGATATGCTGCAGTGTCCCAAGACAAAACTTATCAGTTCTTTCTTCCTAATAATGCTTCTGTATTTACAGCAGAATTGTATGGAATTACATCAGCTATAAAAATAATTAAAGAATCATCATTCAATAATTTTGTGATTTTCAGTGATTCAAGAAGCGCTATAGAAGCTATTCAAAGTTACAAATCAAATAATAATATAGTACAACAAATTAAATTATATCTCCATAAATTATATAATAATGGAAAAAATGTAGAAATATGTTGGATCCTGCGCATGTACGGATCAAAGGAAATGAAGATGCAGACAAAGCAGCTAAAGCAGCAACTCAAATAACAAGATCAAATGTGAATATCCCGGTTACTGATTATGCAACTCACATAAAAATGGGTATCATAAATAAATGGCAATATATATAGGATGAAGAACCTGAAAGTAATAAACTGAAAGAAATAAAACTTAATGTTAAAAAATGGAGTTCATCATATCAGAGAGAGAGACACGCACAAGTAATTTTAACACGCCTCAGAATAGGCCATACTCGTCTGACACATGGGCACTTAATGAGCAGCCCACATGGCCTGTCTCCCGAGTGCTCAGAATGCAGAGTAATAATAACAGTCAGACATGTGTTATGTGAATGTCCAAAGTATGACCGACAACGAATGTCTACTTTTGAAATAGATCCGTGAAAGAAATTTTGTCAGAATCTTTCACATTTTCAATCATTCCTGTTTGATGTTCTTGAAGAACTGTAATTTAATTAATAAAATATAAAAATAAGTAAATAATAAAAGCATGAAAACCCTTTAACCTTTGAATTTTACAAAAAGAGAAAAATTTTAAAAAATTTTGTTTAATTTATATTCTGAATTTTAATATACCGTTTTAGTATGTATGTAAGGAAGTCTGAGTAAATGCATTTATTGTATGAGAGGATGTGCTTATGTGCAGTTTTTAATTTAATTTTAATTCATTCATCTTTATATCGGATGATCTGTTGGGTCCTAGCGCTTGACTTCAGGCCTTGACCTAGTATTTTAATCAAATCCTTTGGGCCAGCCCTATGAGAGCTGAAAGTCAGCTCAGTCATCTGGTTAAACTACTTTAATAATAATAATAACTCAGGAGTCAAAAGACATCATAGATGAGGCAGTGGCTAGACCAAGAAAGTCTTTATGTAAATTGGTGCTTGAACTAGAAACAAAAAGGGGAAAGAAGACATGTTATAGTGCTGTATATCGTGAGTTGAAAAAATATGATATCAAGCTATTTCATGTTATCAGCAAGCCCAACATCACTCAGCAACAGAGAGAAGACCTTGCATGGTTTTGTGGTTCATTTCTTAAAGATTGGGATGAAGCTGACTTTCTCCATGTTGCTGCATCAGATGATTCTTCATTTACACAGTCAGGAAGCCAAATCATAAAAATGACACCATTTGGGCTGCAAAGTTGGATGATATCAGCGATGACGTGCGCTATCGCCAAGTTGTGAAATTGCCTGAATGTTTGGGAATTTTTCTCTGTTTCACAGTTAAACGGTTAATGTGGATCATCAAAGAAAAAGGGCAGTCATGGAATGACAAATACTTCAGAGAAACTGTTTTTAGTGGTGGAGTATTTCCTTTCCTCAAAGATCCTGAAAATGTGTTATCTGTTGAAGAAGTCACATTTTTTTGCATGATAAGGCACCATGTTTCAAGGCTCTTCAGACACAGGAGCTGCTTCGAAACAGTGGTACTGATTTCTTCTCATCAAGTGAATTTCCAGGTAGCTCCCCTGACCTTAATATGTGTGAAAACATTGGCAGTATCTTAAAGGATCGTGTTGAAGTGCGCACAGTGAACTATGATGGTATACCAAGCCTTGACGACCTGTGAAGAGAGGTGACTGAAGTGCTAAGGGATATGGAGTTTGAGTCTCAGCTTTTATGCGATTTGCTGAAATCATACCCCTCAAGAAAGCAGGCTGTGGTACAGGCAGATGGAGGCCACACAAAGTATTAAATACTCAGAGAGAAACTTAAATAAATACCTGTTCTGAATTACTTTTGTTTTTGTCCGTATCAATTTTAGTTTATGCTGTAGATTGGGGGGGCCTCTAATTTCGAAACACCCTGTATATTCTTGAATTATTGGTGATGCAAATCAACTTGGGACACGACTGCAATGGGTTATTAAATGAGACTTAAAAAAGGATTTGAACTAATATGTATATAATATATACTGTATATGTACATATATATTATATAAATATGTATATATTATATATGTACATATTTATATATATATATATATCTTCTTTTTTTTCTTTTAACGTGCTTTTATTCCCATTTTTGTATGGGGTAAGACGATGCCTTCTTTTGAAGGACTTTTTGATTTGGCTTTAAAGGGTAGACCTGTGGTCTCGATCGGCTGCCCTGCCTGACATCACTTTAGACCCCGGTACGTATGTTTCATGTATCATACCATACCCAACGCCCTTTCTTCCAGCAGCGAGAGTTACATGCTGGGTATGGCGAGAGTTCGAGACGTGTGAGATGTTTGTTATGTTTTAGAAGGTGTTGTAGTGGCTTTGTTTTGTGTGTGTATTTAGTCTGTAACATCCATTTGCTTTTTAAGCAAACCTATCCGCTGATTACATATATAATCCCGGGATGTCTACACGGATAGCAAAAGTGTCTGCCTCTCTGATCAGCCGGCTTGCTGGATTGAACCAGCGCCACAGACCTCTACGAAGTCCTAAGCTGCTGCTGTAACCGACTGAGCCATCGAGGCTCTATATATATATATATATATATATATATATATATATATATATATATATATATATATATATATATATATATATATATATATATATATACATATATATATATATATATATATATATATATATATATATATATATATATATATATATATATATATATATATATATATATATGTATATATATATATTAGTTCAATCCTTCTAGAGTCTCATTTAATAGCCCGTTGCAGTAATGTCCCAAGTTGATTTGCATCACTGATGTTTCAGGAATTCGTCCTCGCATGTTTGGGGCTAAAGCAAAAAAAAAAAGTAGTGAATGCAAAATTGAAGAAATATTATACAGTAAAGCATATATTTATTGTATTAAATAGGCATGAATAAATATTTGAATGTGAGGGCAAAAATACTTATGACACTGTTAAGTTAAAAACGGATGTTTATAAGAATAAATATCAATAAGTAAGTGGACCCTTTATGAGAGTTAAATATATAAGAGTTTACGATGCATATGTATATGCAAGAAATGAAATACAAAGAAATAAGTAAATGAGAACTCACAGATATTCTGATATGTAAAGACTGATTGTATTATGAGAAGTGTAAAATAGGGAGTAAGCCGTTATTGAATTATTGTTGAGGTTCAGTGATGGTGTTTGGTGACAGTGCTCTCAAGAGTGGGTAATAAACGGCTGTTAGGAAACTGAGATAATCTCTCGAAATCACTATATTAATTTATTTTGCGTTTTCGTTTGTGTCCGTGTGTTTGTGTGCGTGTGTGTGTGTGTGTGTGTGTGTGTGTGAGGAGGAGGATTTGAAGAGAATTCTTTTTAGATAAAATTGGTCCTGTCCTGTGTCTGACATCCCGTTGGAAATTAATGCGAACTTTCAACAGGCGCCAGAAGTTAGCGACATGTGAACCTGGGGATCATCCAGTCTTTAAGCGGGTTTTGGAACTGTAGTGAGGTTTCATTTGTGGGTACATGTTACCTAATGCTGCTGTGAATTCTCATACAAGACTCCCCCAACTGTAGACTACCCTGGCGTGGTGAGAGCTCTTGAACTCCTGGCACTCTTTCTCAGGTTTGAGTCCAAGAGTCCTATATATATATATATATATATATATATATATATATATATATATATATATATATATATATATATATATATATATATATATATATATATATATATATATATTTCAGAAAATATGGCCGCTTTAACATAACATTGGAAGGTACAGAGATATGATGGAAGAATTTTTGGTTGTGAGATGGTACTGTCGTGAACTCGTCACTCACCGCAGAATCGTTGCATTCAGCAAATAGTTGATCATCTCAGCAGTTAATGTGATGAACACGCGATATTGGCCGAGTCATATGACCAAGTTGCTATGTGCGTACATGAGTTCGTGTGTTACAGAATCTCGATTTTGTGTCTAATTCTGCCCAAAAATTAGTTCGGTCGTTCATTAGCGGAACTAGAGCGAGATCGTGAAGACATTATCTTTGAGTGTGGCAAGCTCTTAGAATTGGCAGAATAAGGTACAGTTCAGACTCTTCGTTTTTCTGTGTGAATTGTGTACATATGGTCTTTTACCATATTTCGAGACATTTTTGAACTTGTGTGGGAAGTGGATGTAGCATTTTACCATTTCAATATTCTATTTTATTGTGTTCTATATTTTACCAGTATGCTATTTACTCATGCATTTTAGACTTTTCATTATTGTGTTTTGCACTTGCATATTTTTGGGAGAGTATTATTTTGTGCTTAATTTCTTCGACAGATGTCATGGTTGTGGTGATGACTTTGTGGGCAATAACATGATGTTATCATGTTGGTGTGATCATAGAGAAAGACAGACGCAAACCTTGGCAATGTCTAGTATTTTATGTGGGAGACTTGAGACTAGACTTTACAAAGACTATAATGGAATAAGTGAGAATTTTTGAATTTGCAGGATATTAGCCATAATCAGATTTTTAGTTGGACTGAAACTAAATCTTGAGTTAGATGTTTTCTCACTTGACAATTTCATTTTGATGCATTTTAATCTTTGTTTTGTTTGTTCATTACGTGTTGGGTTGTTTTAAATAATAAATCTATTTTTGTAGGAAAGATTGAGTTTTCCTTATACGAACCATTTCATTTCTTTAATGTGGAATGCGAGAACGAAAGAGATCTTTGTGACGTTCGCAGAGAGAGAGAGAGAGAGACAGAGACAGAGAGAGAGGGAAAGCTGCGAGAGAGAGAGAGAGAGAGAGAGAGAGAGAGAGAGAGAGGCGCGTGAGATACCCGCCGAGAAAAAGACTCGCTGTTATGAGAGAGAGAGAGAAAAAAAGGGCTGAACCCTCCGTCGCCTTCTGAAGACAGACCAATCGGTATGCTATGTAATATTCCTACCCGGAATATTCTTATCTGTTTCAAACGGTCGTTACATATATATATATATATATATATATATATATATATATATATATATATATATATATATATATATATATATATATATATATATATATATATATATATATATGTGTGTGTGTGTAGAATCTACTGGTCACTTTTACCAGACACATATGTAATTCTAATAGCCACAATGCCCTCTTAACTTCTCCGAATTTTCGTGCTTTTTGGATATGCTTGTAACTACGAAGCCGAAATATCCAAACGGAAGAAATTGAAGAGCGTTCACAGGCTCTTCAATTTCTTCCGTTTGATATTTCGGCTTGTAATTACAAGCATATCCAAAAAGGAAAAATTCGAGAAGTTAAGAGGGTATTTTGGCTATTAGAATTACACACACACACACACACACACACACACACACACACACACACACACACACACATTATATATATATATATATATATATATATATATATATATATATATATATATATATATATATATATATAACTACTTATTGGCTTGGATTGTGTCGTTTTGTTGAAATTTATTTCACCTGATAAATAGGAAAAGGTATGATAACTAGGACTGGGGTTTTTATATGAAGCTAATAATGGGAACTTTTGGTAGGATCATCAAATACCCAATAATGTTTGGACCTGAAGGATGTCAAATTGATAGCTCAAGGGCAGAACTAGGTCATGGATTCCAGGGGTGATCTGGTTCTGGTGGGTAGGACTCTCAGCATTCTGTCAGGTTTGCCTATAATATGATTAGGATGGGGATGGTTGTATTTTTTCAAAACTCTCAGTCCCAACAAGTGGGTTTGGGTTACACTTGAGCCCTCAAAGGTGCCCAACACCCATGATACTAGGGAGGTTGTGCCATCTGCGGCAGGTTCCTCCTCTATGGAAACAGCACCATCGTCGACCCCAAAATGGAAGGCAGCTGAAAATCATCAGTCTCCTTTAGGAGAAAAGCAGAAGCAAGGGTTTAAAGTAAACGCACATAAAAGGCTCCAGTTACCACCCTCAAAATCTAAGTAAAATTCATTCATTTTCTCCAGTTGAACTCTCATGGATTAAGAGGTAAATGGGGAGAACTAAGGTTCCTCATGTCAGAAGTCTCCTGTATGGATAGTTTTGTAGGAGACTATGATTGGTAATAATATTTGTCCAAGCCCACGGGAGCATACAGCCTATCATTTCTTTACAACATAAATATAGAAAGGCCTGGAAGTATAGTTAGATATATTCGTAATTTAACTCCCTTATTCAACAGCTACCACGTCCCTTTGTTATTTTGGAAGATATGAATAGAAAAAACCCTCTTTGGGATGATGTCATTGTCCATCAAAGATGAAATCGCCTGTTCAACACAGTGAAAATCGTAAACACAGGGGAGCCTACACATTTTCATGTTCAAACAGGCACATTGTCAGCAATTGACTTACCTATATTCAGTGAGAGTAAATATTATCTGCTCCAGTGCTAGTTGTAGTTATGACGCTAGATAAATTTTATTTATCAATTCAAGGATATATGCTTTAACATATCAGTGCAATGAGCTGATAATTTTCTGTCTTGAAAGGGTCTTTCACTTCTTTCACAAATGGCAGTAACTTTAAATCTCCCATAGCTTAGGGGAGATATGTTCATGAAATATTTCGTTAATAAGGCTTAAAATGAAGAATTTGGTATTTTCTGGTGTATGCTCTATCACTGAGAATGTTAAATCATCCAATCCAGATTATTCACTACACTAACGGCTGATTCAGATCCCCTCGTAGAAAAAAGGTGCAGTTCATTCCTCGATGTATTAAAATCAATTTCTTTGAGCTGAGTAGGTTTTGCCATCATTTTTCTTTCCAACATTAGCAAAATGACTGGCAAACTCATTGCTATTAACCGCCGATCTGCCACGTCACAACCATTGATATTAAAAACAATGAGTAAATTTGCCTGCTATTTTTCTAACTCTTCCAAACTACAGTCAGAGGTGTTTTTGAATTTACCAGTTATATGAAAATTATCCAAGATTCCTTTCATGACTTCTTAATTTCCATGCGGATATGAGCTCTTGCTTTTCAAAATACAGTAAGGTGATACTCTCATAGTTCTATGACTTTTCTGGTGTTTGCGAGTCCACCAGGGAACTGGTCGGTGGAGAAATATGCATGAAGTCCTAGGTAATGATTGAAGACCAGCTGAGAGTATAATTTTAAAATAAAAGTTTCTCGGGCGTTGATATTTCTGGCATTCCGTTAAAATATGCTTAATGGATACAGTAATTGTGTTTGACAGATATCACGCATTAGTGGAAGGCTGTGCGCATCAAAAAACTATTCTTGATCTTGTTAAGGGTACTTCTTGTTTTCTATTATTTCTTGAAGAATGATAGCCATTCTCTGACAGTGCCTTTAATAGTTCTTAATCTGTTCTTTATGGGGGTGTCATTCCAGTCACGCTGCCATTTTTCCCATATCGCTGAGTTAGTTACAATAAGCCAATCCTTGACTGGAAGATGGCGATGAAAGATGGGTAATTTTATTGCTTCTTTTGCTGCAACATCCGCTTTTCCGTTTCCTGTCAGATGAACGGCCGGTTATATAGTTCACGATTATAACTCATGGGTGGGGATTCTATCTGGGTTATTTGTTCCTACTCGGGCGTTAGAATTGATATTATTAACTGTCATATCCGGAGGTATACTTTCACCTTTCAGTGATCCATAAATGAATTAAGAGCCTCGGGTTATCAGTTATTTGTTTAGATTAATCAAATTAACTACAAAAGCTTACTGTCTGTTAGATCTCCAAAATTGATTGGATTAGGAACTTGTGATATTTTGAAGTTTTTATTGTCAGGATATCTTTATTATTAGGTGTAAAAATCGGGGATTGATTTGATCAGTCCTTTTGTAGATGTTATTTAGCTGCAATTTATAGCAAATTAGGTAAAAATGAAGCGGTCGGTTACCATGTCCAAGATTAGACTGTAATAAAGAGGTTAGTGATTTTCTTATATAGTCTTATTAATTTTATACTTGGACATAATTAAAATAAATAAGTCACAGTTTTCCACATATACACTTAATACAGAGCGTTGGTACTAATAACTTCTGCTCTTAATATATGGTGTTTTCCGGTCTTGAAAAATGACTGAAAGAAAAATAATGTGCTGTACGACTGTAGAATCTATTCATGCTTGCGTTGCAAGTTTCCAGATGGTAAAAACTGCGTTTTTAATGAACGCTGACAGCTGCCATCGTGTAAAATTGGGGAAATTGGTTGAGACTATAGCATTGTAATACTTTGAGAAACAAGTTAGTTAAAAGGTTAGAGATGCACAGACCGATTTAAGAGGTCTGCAAGACCATAAGATGACGGTGGAAAAGATATGAAATTTATATAGCAAATGGTTTTGCTGTAAATCATTTGAAGGGTGGACGACTCGCGGTAATGTCTATTTTACAGGAGAGCTGTGATGTAATTTGAGTACTGTTGAGAAAATAGGAAGCATAGATCAAGGAAATTTTATAATTTTTGGATATATAAGGGCGTTTTAAAGTGTCATTGCTTTTAATTCTTACAAAATCCGTTGGTTTTCAAGATTATTCAGTGGCCTTATAATCATTTACGGACGATTACAAATAAACTAAACTGTTCGACATATATGGCAAGAACTGGGGAACGTAATAGGTGAAATGAGACGAGTCTCGAAGGTGAAATTTGGAAGTATATAAGTAGCCCGGTGCCGTTTTATATTGACGCGTTGCTTTTAATGGCAGGCGAATACAACCCGTGTTATGATGACTGCGTAGTCCCTTTGCCTGTAGAGCATTTGTTCATTGAATGCCCAAGTCTCAGGAACCTTCAAACTAAACTTCACTTCGACGGTTAAGTCGAAGATGGCAGTCATTCTCGCCAGATTCTTCAGAAGTAGTGTAAGGTGCTAGAGAAATGCTTCAGAAGCTGGTCCTTTGATAAAGACAGTTTTCTTTTTAGTCATTCCTTCGTTTTTTGATATTAAGAATATGTTAATGTAGCCTTTTAAATGTTATCTGCGCCAGTGACCGTTGTAATTATGACACCAGATAAATTATAGTAATTAATTCCTTAATTCAAGGATATAAAGAGTGTGGATTTATTTCTTATACACTGTACCTGGTATTGACCAAGCACTTACATGTGATAGATTTTAACATGGCGGTTAAAACCTTCAACTCTTGTAGAATTAAAAGAGAAAATTTGGAACTATCATCAGCCATTCAGAGCGAACACACGCTCGTGCATGTAGACACACACACACACACACACACACAGCACAGTCGAATGACAAGTAATGAAATGTCTGGACTTTTAACAAGTATGGTATACAGAAAGGAACATTTCCCTTGCAACTTTTGTTATCTTTATTTATTTTAGATTTGCTGTGTAATATTGTAAACTTTCCTTCAATGTTTTGGGGGAGGTTGATGCTGGTTTAAATTGTCTAAAGTTTCAACAAAAATATATGGTGGATCAAAGAAAAAGATATTCATGGCAGTATTTTCACTATTACTTGATTCTTATCCTTGCAGATTTCGTTGAATTTTCAAACACTGTCGCGTAGCACATCCTGATAATCCTGGATTTAAATTATGGTTTCCTCCCATCGACGCAACATGAACCCGACCACCCCGAACGCTGCTTGTCGTTGATATGTTTTTTGTAGGTGATGTGAGCATAATGTGGTTATCAAAATTGCACTTGTAACAGCGTGGATTTAACGCAAAATGTTCAGTGAAAATCATTCTCAAGAAATTTCATATGCGGTTATGACTAGACTTACTTTAGCTTTATAAATATGAATGTCCTCATGTAAGCAAAACAAAACCATTTTTTATTTTGTGCATAATTCGAATGCCAGAATGTTTGAATATTTATAGTGTCAGCTCCATTTTCCAATATTCAGCTTTCATTTCCTCACTGCTTATATTTATTTATGTTTGCTGGCTTTCGAAACATTTTTCTGTCAGCATCTACTTTGCATTCAGTATCCTGTTGTTAGTAGAATCTCCATCTTTTCTATAAGGCTCAGAAAAAGACATATATGTATGTATATTATATATATATATATATATATATATATATATATATATATATATATATATATATATATATATATATATATATATATATATATATATATATATATATATACATATATATGTATATATATATGTATGTATATATATATATATATATATATATACTATATATATTTATATATATCAGTATATATATATATATTATATATATGCATGTATGTATATATATATATTATATATATATACTGTATATATATTTATATATATCAGTATATATATATATATATATATATATATATATATATATATATATATATATATATATATATATATATATATATATATATATATATATATACATATATGCATGTATGTATATAATATACATATATATATATATATATATATATATATATATATATATATATATATATATATATATATATAAGCACTTACTGAAAGATAAGATTTACATTAACCTTACGAACTCAGCGGAATATTTTTGCTTCACCTTATATCGATCTGACTTTTTACAGTCGTTTTCGAATATAGTTTTATTTTTACGTTTTACTCGGCTCCTAATGTGTTTTTTAATGACTTTTAAATTATAATTTTATTAGAAGGTTTTATTAGGCAGTTAACCTGTTTTAGTTTTCTAATATCGTTTCAATGATGGTTTTGGTACTTGAATGGCCTTTACATTGACAAAAAACTGGTCCCTGTTTCATGTAGCCTACATCTTGTGAGAATCTTTACGCCCGAAGTAAAATGTAGCATTAATGTACCTTGAATACGGTAATTTATCGAACAACGTTTAAATTTTATAATAAAAATCAGTACCCATAATTTTCAGTCTTGTCATAGCAATATGTTATTTTGTTAAAGAGAGAACCAAAGACAGCAGCTGGTAAAATTGCTCAGTGACTCTACACAGTAAGGTTATGTATTCTTTTACAGCTCGCAAAATCCTTTAAAATCTGTTGTTGGTGCCCTTGCATCACTTCAGAATCATCAAAACTTGGAAGAAATTTCAGGATTTTGTAATCAACTTTAACCTTTTTTTTTATGAAATATTTTATCAATATTTTAAATGATTACCATTCACTCAGGAAATCACCATCTCCCTAATATCTCGCCTCTCTTGTCCCCAGTGCCTGGATTTGGCCATAAATACTGTGCTCATATGGTAAGGTAGCACTAGTTTGCTGACCAGTAAGAAGAAATAGGCACACTCATGGGAACTAATGCAAAGAAATGTGGCTCGTCATTTGTCACTCGGAGCTCTTGAAAATAGCCGAATCGTTTCCAGACCAATATTTCTGGCATATAGCGCTGATAGGGAATGCTTACAAGAAACTATAGTATCGAAATCAGGAATACCCTAAGAATTATTATTCTCAGTATCCAAAAATATCTGTTTTGAGAAATCGTCAAGAACTCGGGTCTTTGGTTCCCATAAGATCTAAGTTGTGTATGTCCGTGCGCTGGTGTATGTGATGTCAGTTGTGTAGTCTTCATATGTATGTAAATAAGCGTGATGTCTGTTGTGTAGTCTTCATATGTAACTACTGTGAATAGGCGAATGAAACTACTTGACCGTGAATTTGAGTAACTCGTGGAGAATAAGGTCTGTAGATTCGAGGAATAAAATGAGGGACATACCAGTAATTTGTCACGAGAATTGCCACTTTCTTTAATGAAGTATTAAATACCTTGGATCGAGCAGAGACAAACACTGTTACCTACTATAAGGATCTGACCAAAGGAGTATGTCTGCTGTTCAACAGCATTAACAAATCCCAAGCAAAAGACAATCTCTGAAGGGTTTGCAAGGCACCGTAAATATATTGTAAACTGCAGGTGCAACTACTATGGTCATCGATGTCGGTAAAAAAATGTAAAGCATGCGCTAAAATAGCTCTCAGTCAAAGTTTCCTGTTATCAAATAAAATGCATTCTCTATCTCATTCAGACTTTCATTTGAAGAAGTTTAGTTGTAGTTTTGGTTGAGAATGTAGCCTACTCAAAATTTTATTACATATTATAACTTTGGAGGGCACCTTATGAAACATAAGGAGTTTATCTGCGATAAATATAGATTTACCAAACAGTATCTCCGCCCCCCTCCTTCTTCTCTCTCTCCCCGTATATTGATAACTCACAATCAATCAATCATTCCCTTTGTCTCGCTCACGCTACGCCTGATAACTCTCAATCAATCATTCTCTCTCTCTCTCTCTCTCTCTCTCTCTCTCTCTCTCTCTCTCTCCTCTAGTATCTAATAACTTTTTGCTGTTTATTGTACTCTTAAATTTACTCAGACTGAATTCTTAACAAAGCGGAAGTGAGTTGAAGCACTAAGTTTAACTGACATACTTCGTTTAGGGTCACACGCGTTTACATTCATAATAACTGTGCATTAGTCTGGTATGCTAATGCGAAGAATTTTGCACGACTTGCTGTTTTATCACAGCATATACATTGAAGAGGTTTTGGATGGTTTTGTTATTGCATATATAGATTTGATAATTGTCGTTTGATTAACTCACTAAATGTTTATTTCTGGAGTGCAGAGGTAAAACAGTTTTTGGAGAGCAGACTGGATATTTACCGATAATGATCTCGCTTTGCATAAAATCTGGTGTTCACAAGAAACTCGAAAATATTCTGTGCCTTAATCTGAGGGCATGGAGTCTATGTAATATCTTTTTTATATTCACAGAACTTAACCTTTCACTTGTGATCGTTGCAAGGTATGCTTCACACCATTGTAGAAGACTTGTGTTTTCAGCGTAGAAATTGTTCAGAATGAGTTCTGATCAAGATTGAGAAGTAAGATAGATTGAAAAATTTAAGCATCATCAAGCTGTTTTTGTAGTTAAGATGACAGCGCCAGTAGAGAAAAAAAGTAGAAGAATAACAAAAGTACTTTTAATAAGTACCAGATGATGTGTAGGTCCAAATTGTGAGGTTTAAAAATAACCACCGTATAATTTGACATTTCGTCGGTCAGTATTTTGTCAGATGCTGGAAATAAATGGAAACCGTATTTTCATCATGTTCATATTGGAATACAGGTATTGATACAATTTATTTGTGACAATAAAGGCTACTATTTTTACTTTTACTGAAAAGTAGGTCGTATATGCGAATTGGGATCATTCTGCTACTCTAGTCTTTCACAGTCAGAGGATTGAACGAACACGTTAGCAAACATAACTTTGCATAGATAAGCGAATCAAATTACGTGACATGTTGGTCTTGAGCTCTTGAAAACTTCATTGAAAAGAAACTGAGGTACCACATATGATTGTTTGGTTTTTGCTTATAATAGCACATTTGTTATTGATGTTACATTTTTAATTACATTTGCTCGTAGGTTTTAATGTTTTGCTTTGCTTGTTAAATAATGATAGACTTTGAAGGAACTTCATACCCTTCCTTCATTTTCCGGTTACCTGATCCTTCCCTATCTCAGATGTGTTTTCTTTATTGCTTCTACAGAAATGCCTCTCTGTACATTTCTCTCTTCAGACTAACTTCTGTACTTGCCTTCGAAAAAGTATTTGTTCTTATATGTAATTTTGTAAGGGTAATGGACTATCACTTGTTAGCATTTTCTTTAAGAACCAGTTTGAAGAGATGAAAGTTTCGACTGAAATTCTGTGTGGGGAAGATTTCCTTCTCAGCATTGCTGTAATTCTATCAGTCAGCTTCCTTTCTGAGAACTGATTCTTGTCCTTGTCCGTGTTACTTTGCTATATAATTTCTAATAACCTTTAAGGATTACATTTGATTTCGTTGTGTGATTTTATAGTAAGATATAGGTGTTTTATCTTGTAAGATTTTTTATTATCTCCATTTTGTATTTAATGGCTGTCGCTCATCATTTTAGTTCTTTTCTTTATTAGAATCTTCCTCATCTTCTCCACCAGCCACCTTTCCTCCGCCTAACCCCCTGTGGCCGCTAAGCAGGGCCCATTGCCCCCCGTCGTGAGTATGAATTTTGATTGGGACCCCCTGGGCCGTCCAACCGCCCGGACCCGTGTTTTCGCACCTCCCCGCTCCTTACCGCCCCGGGGGGTGAGGCTGACCCAGAGAGACGTGTGTAAGACAGGAAAACAGAGAAACGACGAGTGTCGGAGGAGATATGTACATATGTTCGTGAAGCGCGAGTGGAAGTAAATGAAGAAATTGGTTGGAAGGAGGAGACTTCTTGCAAGGGCCAGACGAGCGGTTGCGTGGATCGGTATTATTAAAATAATAATGGGGATTCCTCTGGAATACGTCAGATTGGCATGCGTGTGTGTATGTGTGTGTGTGTCTGTCTCTGTCTGTCAAAATACTTTTGCCTCGTGCTTAAGTGAAACTGGTTACGACAAGTTTGAAAATCTCTGATAGGAACTTATTGTTTAATTTATTATAAAGAAAATACGTGTTTGGTATTTTCTTTATTTGATAACACTTCATATCTGTTTAGATCAGTATAACCGTTATAATATACTGTATTATGACGTTTAAGTTGTTTAATGTTCCAGAAAGGAACGTCTTGAAATTTGTGTTTTTATATCAGTCATGATATTTTAAAAATGTATTGATTAATTCAGCTACATTAATGTAAAGAGAATTGATGCGATATAGTTGGGAATTTGCAGACCTTTAAGTTCTTCAATATTACCACCTTGTTTTGAAATATCCTAGCTGACTGGACGTGCGAAATCGACACTGCATCGAAATGCATTGCAAAGAGTAGGTCGGGAAGTGAGTCTCTAATTTTTGGTTTTTCATTATTTTGTGAAATTTTTTTTTACTGTATTGGAGAAAATGACACAGGAGGCACTGGAGATAGCAATTGCTATAGGAATGATCGAATGTCGGCTTAATAAAGGTAAATTTTAGTATTGCTTCTTGATTAAGGGGGATTTCTTTATATATCTAAGAGAGAATCATCAGTGAACTGTAATAACTTGTAGGCTACAGTGTACTTTTATGTACACAGATAGATAGGTAAACAGAGACCTGGAGACTTCGATGTTTGTAGTGTGAGGCATTCTTATGATCTTAAGTAATTTGCAGCTAGCAGCAACAAACATATTAGACCGATAAAAATGTATATCTCATGTTAGCAATGAAAATGTGCCTTTTCCCTTGGTAATACATTTTTCCGACTACTTTAAGAATGGCATTTCCAATTCTACAACAATATTTCATGGCTTTTCTCCGTTCTGTATATTTTTGTAAGCTATTCTGTATGTTTAGAACAGCTGGTACATTAACAACTCGCATTCTAACAGTATATTTCCAAGTGATGCTACTCTTTGGTTCTGCCTCGATATAAGGAAATTCACTCCTTTATTGTTGACTAGGTTTAATCTCCATCACACAGTTGCATCGTGGGATTGACTTACATTCAGTGAACTTCGACTATTTTCCAGCTCACCTTTGTGTATGTTTTCCTAAATTAAGATCTGTGTGAGCTGATGCATTTTTCAAGCTAAGGCACAAACGTCAGCTTTTTTTAACTCTTGTGTCTAACACTTTCCCTTTTAATTTGAGAAGCGATGAAACAGAACAGCGTTCCATCACATGTAAATGTCGGACTCACTGGATAAGGCGAAATATCTCGCGCCCGTACCTTTGCAAGTGTCTTGCTGTGCGTGTTTTGATAAACGCTGATGAAAGGCAACGCATATAGTCAGTGGTTGCATTTATCGCTTTTCTCTTTCCATCGTTAAATATGCAATGATGGCAATTTGTCTCCATACCAGTTAGTGATATATTCGGATATCTTCAGTCAGCTCAGTAGATTGCATGTTTGCAGCAATCTTTCTTCCACTAGATGGCACATTAAATCCTCCCTTTTCCCGTTAGATGGCGCGTTTGTAGCAATCACTCTTACCAACAGATGGCGGGCGGGGCGCGAGTTCAGAATTATGAAGTTATCTTCCCTACCTGTCTGACAGCTACGAGCCAGGGCTGCCAAGGACCAGCCGCAGGCATGCCAACGTTAGCGGGGTGCCTGTATTTTGAGACCGTGGTGTAAGTGGTGTTAATCGGTTTATAGTGCTCTTTTTGTGTGCCTCTTGGTGCTAGATTATTTTCTCAAAACATGTTAGTCATGGTGTCTTATTGTGAGACGGTTATTGGGGAAAATTAGGGGTTTGGGATGAATTTTTCAAAAATGGGAAGAAGACAACGTCATTAAAAGTGTTGCATCAGATTCTTATTTAAATTGAAATTGTAAGCGTTCTGTCTACCAACCATTTCCCTAAAAAGTAATGATTAATATATTACTAGATGTTTTCTTCCAAGATGTCTTATTTTCTAGAACAGTATATAAAAGTGTGCCATTTAATCTGGCACTCCTGTTGTGGTGGGTGACGACAATATGTGAATTTAAACATTAGCCTAATTAACTGCCATTTTACATTTTAAGTTCGTGGTAAATTATTCAGGTAACGAAGTTTTCCATCTAACATGAAAAGAAAAGATATCAAAGAGAAGGCATCCCTAGAGTTTTATTTCCACAGTATTAACCTGAGTCGGCGTCGGCGATATTAAGACGGAGGAACCTTGTTGGGTTGAGCTGACCAACTAGATTTACACCCGGACAGCTTGATTGCTATACTCTCCCGAAAGCCTTTATTTTCCACTCCCTTTATAGGCCGGTGAGGAGGAGGAGGTTTTAATGGCTCTTTGATATTTTGTGTTTACCCCGAGATTAATGGTATATTATCGTTTGTGTTTTATAAGCTAAGGAAAGGCAATTAATTCGTCATTGTTTTTGTGCTTATGCAAATCAAGTAAAAGTTTAGATTACAGTAATTCTTTTTCTCTTCACATGATTAAAGCATTTAATGGTATCCACCGTCGTGCATTGCTGATTTGATCTAGCGATAAGGAGATTGTTTGCTGTGAGGAACATGAACTTTTTCTCTTCTGACCCAACCACAGTTATTAGGGATTTTGGTCTGCCCATGACTGAAGAACCACATTTTATTGTTTTTATACGAGGCTAACATATTCTTCCGGAATATAAGATGTTATAAGCTTATACTCCACATTCATGGCTAGGTAAAAATGCGCGATGTCGTTAATATCTAAAGTATAGTATTATGTTTACTCCTGTTGAACTGTGCTTTTAAACTGTTTTCGAATCTTTTAATGAATCAAAGTAAAGGGTATAAAGCTTTATAAAATGTTACTTGATCCTTGACGTAACAGGAAAGCTTTTTTATTATTAATTTTTATCACTTGTTACATTGACCCTTGACGAAACAGGAAAGCTTTTTTTTTTTTTTAGCACTTTGTAATGAATATAGTACATTTTTTTTTTATTAAAGTTGCATTTTTTTACGTGCTGAAGAATGCCCTGGAAAATATGTTAAAGATTGGGTGCGATTTAATTACTATCATTGTATGATACTAGAGGGATATAAGTGTATATACCCTTTCCCATGAGGGATTTTGTTCATTTGAATAATTAATCTTTTGTTTTCAACTGAGATTAAGACGCTATTCACACGCTTTGTTAGTATTTTTTTTTTTTTTTTTTTTTTTGTAAAATCGATTGACTTATACTGAAGCGGTGTCGGACATCTCGTTATCCTGAGCGGTAAATTATGGTAATTTGTTGCTCATGATGTGATAGAATACCTTCAGTGTAGTCTTCTATGTAAATGATGTAACTTTGTCTAAAAGTGAATTTATCACTTTGATGAATTGATAGTTTTGTTAGTTGAGTATTTCAACCGAGGCTTGTGTACCCTTGTAATTAATTTTATTTTTATTTTACGCATATTTCATGTAATTACGGTCGTGATAGCTCAGATGGTTTTGCTTGGACATCACAGAGTAGAAGTCCCGAGTTTGAACACCGCTAAGACATGAGAAATTTAACTGACAAAATTTGCCCTTACCCTCCCAGCAAGTTAGGGAAGGGGGTTTGGGGAATCCTATAGACTATCTGAAGAGTCATCAGCAGCCACTGCCTGGTTCTTTCTGGTAGTGGAGCGGGTAACTACAAAAAAATAGGGGAAAAGTGCAAATGGTGATACAAGCATGAAACTTGGCTCAACTATTCTTCTTGTCCCTTGGTCTCATTATCAACCTCCGGCCACACAAAATTTTGCCATTTTCCAAGATGGCCGACAGGTTTTCAAAATGGGGTCCTGTGGATATTCGAATATTGGTATTTAATTGATTAATCACATTCAAATCCCTAAGTCACTCCCAGTTTATATTAAAATATTAAAAACAAACCTCTATATATGTAGATACATCATTTCTCTGCATAGAAATATCCAAGATGGCTGTCACTATATCAAAGATGTCCGCTAAAATGCCAAAAACTGGTACTTAAGCACATATATGAGGCCAATGGTCGGGTATACATGGATTTGGGGTAACTTTAGCCTGATCAATTCATTTTTTGTAGATTAGAAATCAATTATTCCCCAGTTAATTAATTTTCATCCCTATTTAGAAAAAAATGGGTAATAAGCTTAATGTAAAAGTGTAATAGTGTAGTGTCAGTGTACTACCAGGGCACACTGGTTGACACTATAACTGTGAAACTCAGCATGGGGTTCAGTGCTAGCTAATGGCAGAGATTTGTTGTTAGTTTCCCAAATGCTGTTTAGCTAGCCCCACTTCAAAGTTAAACAGCTGCACTTGAATTGACAGGATGTGCCAGCGTGGGAGAGCCAAGCCAAGGAAGATGGGGCTGTAGTCTTCTAGATGGTGTACAGGTCACACGGGGATTAAATAGCATTGGATGAGCGATCGGGCTAGGGGTAGGATTATAACATATCTGAGCCTAGTTGTATCCCATATCTGAATGTGCATATATGTTATATAGGTGGTAAAAGGATAAAGCCTCGGCCTATAGAACAAAAGCAGTGGCAAGACAATCTTGGAAGTAAGCGTCTTTCCTGAAGGGAGATAATATGACTAACTGGAAGCTTTGTTGCTTGTGCCAAGAGGACACACGTGAAAGACTAGTTGATGCATCTGGTGCTGGCTATGTTACCCTTGCTACAAACATTCCTGAATTCTATAAGTTAAATGCAATGCCTATACCATTTCATCCCAAAAGGCTTGATGAAGGTGATGGAATTCTGCAGACCTTTGAAAATAACAAAGCAACATATCATGAATCATGTATGCTGAAGTTCAAAGCAACAAAACTAGAAAGAAAATGGAAGTCATTGTGTAAGAAAAAAGAAGATGATGCCCCATCAGCAAAATTCACATGTAGCCAGAAGGCACATGAAGAAGATGCAGAAGAATCTAAGACTGAGAAAGAAGGAATATGCTTTATTTGTGACCAACCAGCACCAATCAAAGATTTACGATTGGCCATGACATTGCCTTTACATGAAAAGCTACTAGATGAGAAACTTCTGGCCAAGCTTAGTGCTGGAGATATTGTTTCTCAGGACCATATGTATCACCCATCTTGTCTGACAGGTGTGTACAACAGGGAAAGGGCGTGGCTAAATTCCTAGAAAATTGGAGATGATTATGTGCAGTACAGACAAGAGGCATGTGCCCATGCTTTTGCTGAGCTTAAGATGTACATAAGAGACAAACAGCTGACTACAGATGGGTGCTGCTATTTTACAATGGTAGAACTTTATGATTTGTACAAACAAAGACTGGAACAGCTAAATGTTGATGCTTCATTTGTGCACCGAACACGGTTGAAAGAACAGATACTTGCCCGCATCCCAGAACTGGAGGACTTTAAAAAGGGAAGAGAAATTTGGTTTGCCTACAAAAGGAAAATGGGAGAAGCCCTAGCCACCACATGTGACTACAATGATGCACTAATCGTGGCCAAAGCAGCTAAGATATTGAGGAAACAGATGCTTGAACATGAGATAGAATTTGATGGAACCTTAACAGCAGACACTAGAAGAGAATCTGTGCCACCAAGTTTGTTGGAATTTGTAAGTGTGCTACAAAACGGTGGCAATATAAAATCCCAACTTAAATATGGAACATCATCTACTGATCTAGCTTTAGCAAATTTTTGCACTTCAACTGTCGAAAGAATCCAGCATCTTCAACATTCTCCAGACATTCCAAGTCAAGAGAACCCCCGTTTCCAATATATATTGGTCTCGTGGTCTTTGCAGAAACCAGGAAGCGTCAATTAATTGATACATTCCGTCACCATGGAATCAGCATCAGCTATGATAGGGTTCTGGAATTGACTAAAGGGTTAGGAGAAGCAGTTGTAACAAGGGCTGTGGAGGAAGAAGTAGTTTGTCCCACTACACTAAGAAAAGGGCTCTTTACAACTTGTGCTGTTGACGGTCTGGACCATAATTCAAGTGCCACAACTGGACAAACATCCTTCCATGGGACAGGCATATCTTTGTTTCAGCATCCGAGCACTGATGAAAAGGGTGAGGACGTAAACTTGGCCAAAATCATCCAAAATGGAACAAAGTAAAAAAAAGTACCTTCTCTTCCTGAATATTACACAAATGTACCTCCTGCTCATTTTAAACGAGAATCCCCTCCCTCAAAACTGAACTATTTGCATATTTGGCAGACATAATCATTTTATCTCAAGCAGATGATACATCATGCACAATTGTCACTAAAGGGGATGCTGCACTTTGTAGCAAAGCTGAACAAGACACTGCTGACCTACAAGGCTGCACTCACGAAGAGGCAGATACTAGAGTCCCTTTACATGCTGCATATGCTGCAAAGCATGAAGATATCTCAAGTGCAATCATATGTAGTACAGACACTGATGTTGTCATCATAGCAGTATCTAGCATAAAAAAACTGGTTTGAACAAACTATGGATTAAATGTGGTAGAAGAAAAGACATGAGGTGGATACCTATTTATGAAATTGTAGCAGCCATGGGACCAAAAGCCTCAGCCCTTCCCTTTTTCCATGCATTTAGCGGGTGTGACACAGTGTCTGCCTTTCATGGAAAGGGGAAGATGTCTGCATGGCAAACATGGACTGTGTTTCAGCGTGCTACACCCACCTTCACCAAACTAAGTTCAACACCAGCAGCTGTAGAAGGTGAAGACCTGCAAATTATTGAAGAGTTCGTGGTGCTAATGTACGACAGAAGCAGTTCGTATAAAAATGTAAATGAGGCTAGACTTAATCTCTTTGCAAGAAACCAAAGAGCTTATGATTGCATTCCCCCTACAAGGGCTGCTCTTAGAGAGCATTGCAAGAGAGCTGCCTTTCAAGCAGGGCAGATTTGGTACCAGTTTTGCCCAGTCCAAGACACTGGGGATGGCAACAGATTGATGGCACCTGGTTTCCGTATTGGACAGATTTGCCAGTAGTAGCAAAATCTTGCCAAGAACTGAGTAAGTGTGGCTGCAAAAAGGAATGCCATGACAGGTGCAAGTACTACAAATCTGGACTTAGCTGCACAGCTCTCTGCAGCTGCACTTGCTAAAACTAATTGATACACAAAACATATTGGTTTTTCTCAGGAGATACATACTTTTTTATCTTTGGCGGCCATTTTGGAAATATGGTGTTCGTATGGTGGCTATATTGGAAAGATGGGTTCACTTTATCTTTTCATGACAGTAAGAATGCCAAAATACAAATTCTCAATCATTATATGGACAGTATGGAACTGCAACTTTTATAGGCTTATGAAATGAAATTATTAGAAATACACAGCAAATTTGGCGCCATTTTGGAAATAGCCAAATATTGAGGTGGCCGGAGGTTGATTTTGATTTATGGGGATAATAAGAGTTCTCATGCCAAATCTGTTGCTTGTATCACCATTTGCACTTTTTTCCCATTATCTCGCTCCACTATGGTCCTAGCGTAGGTGGAAAAGGACATGTAGGCTATATGTTCGGGGTATTTCTGGGCGAGTGCAGTGGCCTTCCCTTGCCTCTGCCGCTCATGAGCCGCCCTGAAGCTCGCATGATTTCCGCCTTCGCTCGTTAGATCTCCTGGAACTGTCAGTGGTGTGATTGCGATAGTTTCTTTTCATTATCATTATTATGAATTCTATTTTTTCTACTTCTTCAGCAGCTGTGTGGATACTGCCGATTATTATTTCTATCATGTTATCTTATGTATCTAGATTGTGTGTATTGCATTTGTATAATCCATGAATATGGCCCTGAGCTGCAATAAAGATTATTATTATTATTATTATTATTATTATTATTATTATTATTATTATTATTATTTGAAGGCATAGTTTCAATGACTTGTTTTTTCTTTGCATTTGGGGCATTTCCCTTTCCCCATTTGCTAAAACCCTTTAATTGTTAACTCCTCGAAAACCAGTGCATGGATTTTTACTAATTTATAACATATTTGAAAGCTCTTAAAAGTAATTTAATATTTTAATTGATTTTAATTAATTTCTAGCCGCAAGAATTGTACAGATAAGGACAAGGGGTTCATCAATTCCATCTTGAATGATATCACGTAATATATGAATATATATATACTTACATTTGTATTTGTATATATATATATATATATATATATATATATATATATATATATATATATATATACAGTATATATACATATACATATATATATATATATATATACAGTATATATACATACATATATATATATATATATATATATATATATATATATATATATATATATATATATATATATATATATATATATATATATATATATATATATATATATATATATATATATATATATATATATATATATATATATATATATATATATATATATATATATAGGGTGTTTCTGAAAATTAGTGGCCCCCTCTACAGCGTAAACTAAAATTGATATGGACAAAAACAGATGTAATTCAGAACAGGTATTTATTTAAGTTTCTCTCTGAGTATTTAATATTTTATGTGGCCTCCATCTGCCTGTACCACAGCCTGCTTTCTTGAGGGGTATGATTTCAGCAAATCACAAAAAAGCTGAGACTCAAGCTCCATTTCCCTGAGCACTTCGGTCACCTCTCTTTGCAGGTCGTCGAGGCTTGGTATACCATCATAGTTTACTGTGCGCGCTTCAACACGATCCTTTAAGATACCACCAATGCTTTCACACACATTAAGGTCAGGGGAGCTACCTGGAAATTCACTTGACGAGAAGAAATTGATACCACTGTTTTAAAGCAGCTCCTGTGTCTGAAGAGCCTTGAAACATGGTGCCTTATCATGCAAAAATGTGACTTCTTCAACAGATAACACATTTTCAGGATCTTTGAGGAAAGGAAATACTCCACCAGTAAGCACAGTTTCTCTGAAGTATTCGCCATTCCTTGACTGTCCTTTTTCTTTGATGATCCACATTAACCGTCTGGCTGTGAAACAGAGAAAAATTCCCAAACATTCAAGAAATTTCACAACTTGGCGATAGCACACGTCATCGCTGATTTCATCCAACTTTGCAGCCCAAATGATGTCATTTTTATGATTTGGCTTCCTGACTGAGTAAATGAAGAATACATCTGATGTGGCAACATGGAGAAAGTCAACTTCATCCCAATCTTTAAGAAATGAACCACAAAACCATGCACGGTCTTCTCTCTGTTGCTGAGTGATGTTGGGTTTGCTGATAACATGAAATGGCTTGATACCAGATTTTTTCAACTCACAATATACAGCACTATAACTTCTCTTCTTTCCCCTTTTTGTTTCTAGTTCAAGCACCAATTTACGTGAAGACTTTCATGATCTAGCCACTGCCTCAGCTATGATGTCTTTTGACTCCTGAGAAAGGACCTCAGGCCTTTCAAGATTCTCACTCTTTTTGCGATGACAGTCATATGGATTTTTGTTCCAGTTTCTTTTAACAAAGGATTCATCTCTTTTAATGTATTTAGCTATCCAGGAACGTTACATGAAGGATGCGCCAGCATCCCTGGCCTCTCTGAAGGTTATAGCTCGGATTTGGTCAATCCATCTGATTTCCTCTGAGTCGTTAGCCATGGCTGTATCTAACTCCGTCACTCAGTCTGAAAATACAAGAAATGTAAATGAAAAATAGCTTAACAGAAACTTAAAATAATGTACTTGGAGATAGGCTATAGCAGAAAAACTTCATAACTTTCCATTTGTTCTGTGGAGGGAGGGGCTCTAAGTTCGAAACACCTGATATATATATATATATATATATATATATATATATATATATATATATATATATATATATATATATACACATATGAACATGGCTGTATGTGTATATGTATGTATGTACAGGAAATATTCATTTATCATTTATTTATTCAGGCTGCTTTCGTATGTAATTTATAGTCAATTTAATGTTGGTAATTCTTCAATGGGTGTTTGGTGCAAAGTTTTTTCTCCTTTTTTGTGTATCAGAAGATACATGCCATGCCGTTCTCTTGGCGGAAGCACGCTTGTATAAAGTTTCGTATTACCTTCATAAGATATTGTTTTGATTAATGCTTAGATTACTTTACTTTTAAAAATTTCCTGTTTTTGATATTGGTATTTAAAAATGTTGTCCTGAAAGATAGGTTGAATCGCTTCCATTGAGCCATTGAATTTAGTACCATGTTATTCAGCAGCACAGCCTTTGGTCTCTTGATGTTGCTCGTTTGTCATATAGTCAGCTGAAGAATTAGGAAAGGTATATAGAGGGATCCAGGAAGTGATAACTTAATATGTGATTTTCACGAACTTTCTGTAAAAGTAAATATATAAACAATCAATAAATTTTCTTTTCGTAATATGCTGCAGTCATTATTCGACTCAAAAACGAGGAGTTACTTTTCCTGTTTAACTATAATTCTTAAAGATGAAATTATTTGAAAGCCAGAGCCTAATTTCAAACAATTTTAATCTCCATCAGAAGAAACTTTTCATGATTAAATTATGCGCGAAAATGTATTTTTTCTTTCAAATGAAAAATTTTAGCGTTCATTTATAATCTTATGGCAATAAAATTATAAATGAGTATAAACATGGTAATAAGAGAACAAGCATTTTTCAGATTCATAGAACAATAGATAGATATATTTATCAAATTATAAACGTGTCTGTTTTATTAAGTTTCGCCACCCTTTGTTAATGCATAATAGATATATAACATTCAAAACGTTTCTTTATTATTAAGTTGCACCAGCCATTGTACAACTAATAGATGGTGAGAGCTGAACTCATCACTGAACAAAATATTTCTGAGAAACCATATAAAGTCTCTTTCAAATGACGAAGTGAAATATTTTAGAATAAAACGAGGAGCTCAGAAATGACTTTAAGCATAAACTTGAGGGATTTAATAATAGATATTAAAGGGATATGCATACATAAGTCATATACATGAGATGAGATAAATATCTGAGATTGGTTAACTATTTAGAGATATTAAACACAAATCATTGGCTGTTGGCCAACATGACAGATATAAGTGAATCTTGGGTGAATGCAGTCTGAATATTGGGTATGTGAGATAAAACCATTTCAAATTTATGCGAAAATCTTGTTGTATTTCTTTATTCATTAATTATACTTTATAGAAAAAATCAATAAAATAATATTTGAAAAAAAAATTAATATATTTGAAGGAAAAATACCCCTCGATGTGGGACCACCTTGACGTGGTGAGGGGGCTCTTGAACCCCAGGAATTTGTTCCCGGGTTTGAGTCCGAGTCTCATATATGATGATATATTTGTTTGGATTAATTTTTGTGGAATTTTCCACTTTTGCTAAATTTATTGTACCTGTTAAATAGGAAAAGATATCATAGCTGGGATTGGGTTTATATCCGAAGCTAAATAGTGAGAACTGTGGTAGGACCATCAACTGCCCGATGATATTCGGACCTGAGAGTTATCAGATTGATAGCTCAAAGGCGGAACTGTTCTTTAGGGCTGGGCCACGGATTCCAGGGGGGTCTGCTTCTGGTTATAGGACTCACGGCATTCTATCCGGTTTGCCCATAACATCATTAGGGTGGGGACAATTGTATTCTTGAAATACTCTCAGTCCTAGCAAGCGGGTTTGGCTTACGCTTGGGCCACTCTAATCATGTTGTGCCATCCCCTTTGGGGTAGGGTAGGGAGCGGACGTTTAGAGTCGGCTCTCACTTGTGCCATTGGTGGAAGAATAAACTCCATAAAAGGCTGATGATATCTTTTTAAGGTTTTCAGTTTTTTTTTTTTTTTTTTTATATACCCCAATCTTTATGCTTAGTAGTTTTAAAGATTCAAGTACCCCTTGACCCTTTGATGGTAGCGACTCGGCACAGTTGACAACCGCTGGAACCTCCTCTGACAATCTCTCTCTCTCTCTCTGGAAAAATCAGAAAAAAATACTAATGTAATTACACTGGAGCCGTATGCTCCGATAAAAAGAAAAAAAAAAAAAAATCTTCACCCAACTTTGACTCACTTCGACTCCCTCTTTGGGAGTGGAAGTTGGTCAAGATTCCTGACCTTAGAAACGGAGAAAAAAATATCGGCATTGAAATTAGAAAACTTCCTGTTGAATCGACATTCAACTACTGAAATGTCATTCAGACAAGTAAAAGAACAGATGTGGTTGATAGAAGCCACAACAAGAAATCAATCAGAAAATTACCCAAATATAAATTAAATATAAAAAATATTGACAATGTAAAAATACATACAAAAAAACATGACAATATGAACAGTGTACAGGGTACCATAGTACTCCCTGATAATGATGAACCAATAGAAAAGAAAATATTGCTAGATTCCCTTAAAGAAAGATTCAACAATGTAAAAGACTGCGAAATATGCAACGTGGCTAGTAGACGGAGTAATGGAAAAATTTGAAGGCCGTGAATTACCCTTAAAAATTAAAATCTTGGGCCAAAGCAGAGAACTGAGACCGTATGTTCCAAAACCACTACAGTGCCAAAACTGTACTATGTATAGACATACAAGGAAAAATTGCTGTAATACATCTGTATGTGCATACTGTGGATCTGACATACATGCCACACAGTGGAGGTGTGGTGAACCAAAATGTTTGAACTGTGGACAAATTCACCATGCAAGATCTAAAGAGTGTATGTATTATATACAATACAGAATTAAAATTACTTCAGGAAAGGACAGGAATGCCTATAAAAGAGGCCAAATTAGAATTAAAGGTTAGAGGAATGCATGATCCTGCTAAGAAACGAACTGTTTCTACAGTAATAAAATCAAACAATGAAACAAAAAGGGAAATAAATAAGAGTAACAAAACCCTAATAGATCAATCTCAAAGAAAAATAACCACTTTGCAAGAAAAAACTAATATAGCAAAGGACCAAGAAATGTATACACATCTTTGCTCAAATTCATTTGAGATATTAAGAGAAATGGAACCACTACAAGACAACACAAACTCCACTGAAATATTAGAAGTTAGTTATGATGAATTAGAAACTAAAGAAAAAAAATAGGCCTTTAGAGAGAACTCCACCGAAGACCAACAAAAAACCAACTATTATTAGAGATACATCCACTAAAATAAAGGCGGGAGACCCCAAGAAAGAACATAAACCAAATAATAAGAATATACCTTTGTCTCCTAAAGTAATAATAAAACCAATGGAAACAGATACTCAGAACATCAAAGAAATAGTAGAGGAACAAACCATTGACAAGAATGATTATGTGATGGGAGAAAAGATTACTCCATCACCAACAATAGGTGCAGCAAGAGTAAATGAAAAAACGACACACGGAAACACATGTGGATGTAATTAATGTTTCATTGAACTGTGCAACAAAAACGAAAGCATAATAAAGGGCAGTTTAACAAACACTATACGAAATTTTGTAAGATACATAAATAAAAAAACTACTAGTTTAGACATTCACGAAAAGGGCTGTATGTGCATTGGACACATAATGTCTTATAAAGAAAAATAAATATTGTAAACAGGATTTTAGAAAAATTGCAAATTGATGATCCACAAAAAGAAAAAAAACACTTGAACACACTAATGTTATACTTTCAATAATTATATTATACAATGGAACGTAAATGGTCTACAGACCAGATTACATTTGGGAGAAATACAACGGTTACTAAGGGAAAATATGAGGAAATGATACTATGTTTACAACGTGTCAACAAAACAGTATCAACAATAGGTAAATATACCTTAGTATCTACAGTACATCTAGAGAAGAAGAAGGAAATTTAGGTACTGCTATATATGCACATAACAACGTATGTTATGACAGAGTACCTGTAAATTTTACTGACTTGCAAATATCAAGTATTAAAATACGAATAAAAAACGATAATTACATAATTTATAACTTATATAACCAACCTAATAAAAGTTACGACATTGATAAACTTAAAGATTTACTTAACAATACCAAGGAACCTACATTAATGGTAGGTGATTTTAATGCTCACAACCCAATATGGAACTGTCATTGTACAAAGTCAAATAGAACAGGTAGTAAAATAGAAGAGTTCATGGATTCAAACGACATGTTCTGTATAAATGATGACGAAATTAGTACATATTTTTCAAAAGCACATGGAACATTTTCCTCAGTAGACTTAACTTTATGTACAACATGTATAGTTGACAGATTGGATTGGAATACAGTTGATGACTTGCACACCAGTGATCATTTCCCAATATTAATTTCCTTATTACAAAATAATCCTGCAAGACATGTCCCTCACTATAACATTTATAAAGCAGATTGGGAGCGGTATGAAATGTGCACCAGAAATGTCCCACCATTTGAATATTTAAAAGACCATAATGAAACTAATAAATTTCTTGTTGATTTCATTAAAAATGCTGCTGATAAAGCAATATCAAAGTCAAAACCCCATCCAACAACACACAAAGTTCCCTGGTGGTCTGATGAGTTAACAGAATTAATAAATATAAAACATTCAGTAGGGAGATGATTAGATAATTTGAATAGAAAGTTCAATAAAATAAATAAAAAATTACTGATATTAGAAAGAACTTTAAAAAAATGACTGTATTATTACTAGAAATTGATACATTAAAACCTGTATACAACAAAATATCTGCAAAATTTAAAAAAGAAGTAATTCAAGGAAGAATCATTTCTTGGAGGAAATATGTATCAGATCTCTCTAATAATACTCCCATAGAAAAAATATGGGAAAAATTCAGGAAAATAAATGGTACCCATGTTAAACCACCTAGACATGACATATGAAAAGATGGGAGAAGCACGCTTGATCCAAAAGAAATAAGTAATATACTGGGAGAAAATTTAGCAAATGTAAGTAGTGATAAGAATTTAGATGAACACTTCCGCACAAAAAAAAAAAATAAAGTAGAATTAATAACAATAAATTTTGAAACAATAGAAGATATATATTATAACAGAAAATTTAGTATGTCAGAGTTGGAATATGCTCTCTGGAACAGCAATAAATCTGCACCTGGAGGTGACAAGATTTGTTTTGAGATGATCTGCCACTTAGCACCTTTAGCAAAGTCATACTTATTAGAGTTTTATTATCATTTATGGCTTCAAACTTTATTTCCAGATGAATGGCATAAACCTATAATAATTCCTATCCCCAAACCTGGAAAGGATCCCAGCAATGTAAATAATTGGAGACCAATTTCTTTAACAAGCTGCTTATGCAAATTGTTAGAGAAAATAGTAAATGCTCGACTAACATGGCACATTCGAGAAAATAAAATTTTAACTCCCACTCAGTTTGGGTCACAGTGTAACAGATCTACATTGGATTCTCTTTGTAACTTAGAAGACCATATACATAGAGGTTTTGAACGAAAACAAATTACTGTAGCTGTCTTTTTTTACATTAAAACAACAACATCCATGGACATTTACCTAGGTTTTTACAAAACTTTTTGACAAATCGCAATTTTCAGGTGAGAATTGATGATGATATGTCTAGAACATTTCCACTTGAAAATGGTGTTCCACAGGGAAGCATCCTTAGTGGCACACTGTTTACTTTAGCAATTAATGATATCAGTAAAAATCTACCTATTTGCATTAAAAGTAACCTGTACATGGATGATTTTGCCATATATTATTCAGCATCCCGAATAAAACATGCAGAACGAATTGTTAATAAAAGCATAGTAAAAATAGATGAATGGGCCTCATCTGTAGGCTTTAAATTTTCCAGAGATAAAACTCAAGCAATCATGTTTTATAAAAATGAGAAGTGGTAAAAAGGTGAAGAAATAGATTTTAAAATCAGAAACCATAGTATACCAATTGGCCAAACAGCAAAATTTTTGGGATTAGTATTTGATACTCACTTGAACTGGAGAGCCCACATTATATATGTAAAATCTAAAAGTAAAAGAGCATTAAATCTAATTAGAAAACTATTGAACACTACTTGGGGAGCCGACAGACATACTCTTACTGTACTGTATAAAGCAACAGTTCTGTCCATCATTGATCATGGAAGCGAAGTATAAGGCTCAGCATCTGACGTAGTGCTGAAGACGTTAGACCCTGTTCACAATGAAGGCCTTAGAATATGCTCAGGAGCCTTTAGATCGTCACCAAAATCATCTTTACAAGTTGAATGTGGTGAACTGCCTTTGTCTCTCCATAGAGAACTAGTAACAATGAAAAGTGCTCTAAGAATTCAGACAAGTGATTCTCCAACAAAAAAATTATTTGAATTAAGAGATGTATTTATAAATAACCATCCACCACCTTTCCCAATTAGAGCTAGTTAATTGTTTGAGTCGCTGAATATAAATATACAAACGCTTTAATAGTAAAACCACCTCCTCCCTAGACAATGAATAAAATGAGAATTTGCACACACCTCAAGTATTTATCAAAAAATAACTCATATACGCCAGAACACCATAGACAGTATACAATAGAGCATATAAGCCGAAAAGGTCCACTTTACACAATATATACAGATGGATGTAATTCAGAACACAGAGTAGGATATACTGCAGTGTCCCAAGACACAACTTATTAGTTCTCTCTTCCTAATGATGCTTCCGTATTTACAGCAGAATTGTATGGAATTGCATCAGCTATAAAAATAATTAAAAAATCATCATTCAATAATTTTGTGATTTTCAGTGACTCAAGAAGCGCTATAGAAGCTATTCAAAGTTACAAATCAAAAAATAATATAGTACAACGAATTAAATTATTTCTCCATAAATTATATAATAATGGAAAAAATGTAGAAATATGTTGGATCCCTGCGCATTTAGGGATCAAAGGAAATGAAGATGCAGACAAAGCAGCTAAAGCAGCAACTCACATGACAAGATCAAATGTGAATATCCCTGTTACTGATTATGTAACTCACATAAAGATTTGTCTCATAAATAAATGGAAATATATATGGGATGAAGAACCTGAAAATAATAAATTGAAAGAAATAAAACCTAATGTTAAAAAATGGAGTTCATCATATCAGAGAGAGACACACACACAAGTAATTTTAACACGTCTCAGAATAGGCCATACTCGTCTGACACATGGGCACTTAATGAGCAGCCCACATGGCCTGTCTCCCGAGTGCTCAGAATGCAGAGTAATAATAACAGTCAGACATGTGTTATGTGAGTGTCCAAAGTACGACCAACAACGGATGTCAACTTTTGGAAATAGATCAATGAAAGAAATTTTGTCAGAATCTTTTACATTTTTAGTCGTTCCAATTTTGATGCTCTTAAAGAACTGTAATTTAATTAATAAAATATAAAAATAAGTAAATAATAAAAGTACGAAAACCCTTTTAACATTTGTTGAATTTAGAAAAAAGGGCAAAATTTTAAAATTTTGCTTAATATATATTCTGAATTTTAATATACCGTTTTAGTATGTATGTAAGTCTGAGTAAATTTATTTATTGTATGTATGTGTTTCAGAATGAGAGGATGTGCCTATGTGCAATTTTTAATTTCATTCTAATGCATTCATCATTGTACCGAATGATCTATTGGGTCCTAGCGCTTGGCCTCAGGCCTGGAGCTAGTATTTTAATCAAATCCTTTGGGCCAGCCCTATGAGAGCTGAAAGTCAGCTCAGTGATCTGGTTAAACTACTTTAATAATAATAATAATAATAATAATAATAATAATAATAATAATAATAATAATAATAATAATAATAATAATACATCACATAGAATTATAATGACATTAAATTTTTTTATTATGTATATATCACATCATTCATTAAACTTCATACCTTTATTTATTTGTCACATCACTTAATTTTATTTATTCATTTCCTTCATGAATACATAACCTTAACATAATTTATTTTCTCTTCATTACGGTGCTGAATGACCTTCTTGGCCCCAGTGCCTGTGCCTTTGCCCTAAATATCATACACCCATCCATCCATCCATCCTCGTCTCTGGACAGTGAATAGAATGAGAATTTGCACACACCTCAAGTATTTATCAAAAAGTAACTCATCTACACCAGAACACCATAGACAACATACAACAGAGCATATAGCTGAAAAGCTCCACATTACGCAATATATACAGATGGATCTAAATCAGAACACGGAGTAGGATATGCTGCAGTGTCCCAAGACAAAACTTATCAATTCTCTCTTCCTAAAATGCGTCCGTATTTACAGCAGAATTGTATGGAATTGCATCAGCTATAAAAATAATTAAAGAAACATCATTCAATAATTTTGTGATTTTTAGTGACACGAGAAGCACTATAGAAGCTATTCAGTTACTAATCAAAAAATGGTATTGTACAACAAATTAAATTATATCTCCATAAATTATATAATAATGGAAAAATTATAGAAATATGTTGGATCCCTGCCCATGTAGGGATCAAAGGAAATGAAGATGCAGATAAAGCAGCCAAAGAAGCAACCCACATTACAAGATCAAATGTGAATATCCCTGTTACTGATTATGTAACACACACAAAGGTGGGTATCATAAATAAATGGCAACATATATGGAATGAAGAACCTGAAAATAATAAATTAAAAGAAATAAAACCTAATGTTAAAAAATGGAGTTCATCATATCGAGAGAGAGAGACACGCAGAAGTAATTCTAACACCTCTCAAAATAGGCCATACTCGTCTGACACATGGACACTTAATGAGTAGCCACGTGGCCTGGCTCCCAAGTGCTCAGAGTGAAAGGTGATAATAACGGTTAAGGATGTGTTGTGTGAGTGTCCAAAGTATGACCAACAGTGACTGTCAACTTTTGGAAACAATTCAGTGAAGGAAATTTTGCCAGAATCTTTCACCTTTTCAGTCGTTCCGATTTTGATGTTCATGGGGAACTGTGGTTTAATTAATAAAATATAAAAATAAGTAAATAATAAAAGCACGAAAACCCTTATAGCATTTGTCGAATTAATTTTTTAAAAAATATTACTTAACTTATTATGAATTTTATCATAGCTTTTTATTGTGGAAGCATGAGTAAATGTATTCAATGTGTGTTTGTGGTGCAGTGTGAGAACATGTGCCTATGTGCAGCTTTTAATTTCATTTTAATTCGCTCATCATCGTACTGAATGGCCTATTGGATCCCAGTGCTTGGCCTCAGGCTTAGGCCTGGTATTTTATTCTAATCCTTCGGGCCATCCCTATGAGAACTGAAAGTCAGCTTAGTGGTCTGGTTAAACTACTTTAATACTACTACTTGAAGGAAAAATAAAATTAAAAATGTTGAGATAAAACGCATGAGAATTTAAAATTAGATAGAAATGTATGCACAATATAATATAAGGGGTGCCACGAATATTGTGTATTTTAAGTACAAAATAAATGTGCCAAAATGTTAAAAACTTGGACTAAAGTCATGCGTTCACATTGATTACAGAATACATCATACAACTTAAACATTTCTTTCATAATGTGTGGGTGTAAATGTTCAATGTAGGAATTTTTTGAAATATGCATGTAATCATAAATAGTTGGTGATTGTTGCTGAAGGGGGCATATACACTTCTCAATTAATTACCAGATATAGACCTTCTAACGTAAGAATAATTTTGATGCTGATAATTTTCCAGCGTATTCTCTTGGTTGTTTGGCACCAAATATGTAAATTTCTTTCAGTTTAAAAAATGCCGTGTGAAATTTTTCCACCAAAAAGCATTAGCAATTGATTTTCATTTTGCTGTTGACCAATTAGCAATCTTTTACCTCGGGAATGAAAACCACGCTGGAACTACTGGTGCTTAGTCCTCTCATTCTGTCAGTAGTCTTAATTCGGAGATAGAAAATAGAGTCTAAACTGGTGCTGTGCACATGTAATGAAACGAAATATAACTTATGAAATTACCATCGATTTTATCTCCCCTTTTTCACTAAGGGTCTCTGTGCAAAAAGGAAATTATTTAACTTTATTAAATACAAATTTTTAGTACATAAACAACTGAGCTCTGCCAATCAGCGCGTATTCAGATCTACCCTAATGAAAGTTAATGTATTATATTTTTCAGAAAAATATTGCAAAAATGAAAGGTAAAGCTTTTTAAGTAGAAGAGGTGATTCACTAAGTTTGAGACACTGACCCATGAAAGCAGGACTGAAGGTTTTAGAAAAACCAAATGGAAGATTATCCACTGAAAAATTCAGACCAATATGGTAGGATGATTATATTATCACGTTATGAGACTCACTTGGCTCGTAACTTACTAAAATGATGACACTTTCCTTTAGCACCGATAGAAGGGTGACGCCACAGAATACGGGAAAAGTATGTGTATTTGTCGGCACGCTTATGTAGATGAGCAAATACAGTAAATATGAGCATATACAGTAAATATATCCACACTTGCAGTTGCACAAACATATGCTGGGTGCACTGCATGCATGCATACTCACTTGTCAGTGCTTACATATTCACATAGGCGCTTGTTTTGTATCTATGTAAAGTACTGCATATGGTCATTCAGAAAAATACAGCACTGAGTGCTGACTACAATGGAACTGTATAAGTCTTAGGGCTGGAAGTGAAGAGCTGAAGGTATTGCTCCATGACCATAGCCGAGGTAGTGTGTGTCTCCAGGAAACTAAGCTTGGAAGCACACAATATAATACTGGGTTAAATTATAGCATATATATATAGTTCTCCACCACCAGTCAGAGATAGAGCTAAGGAAGTTGCAGCAATTATTGCGCACAAGTCATTGCAACACTCCATGCTATCAATTAATACTCATCTCCAACCTGTAGCAGTAACTTTCATTTTAGGCAAGCAAATTACAGTTTGCTCCATCTATCTTCCTCCTGATTTGGATTTCACTTACAATGATATTCATTTACTGATCAATCAGCTTCCTACTCCTTTCCTCGTCCTTGGTGATTTTAATGCTCACAACCCCATATGGGGTGTGAACACGACAGATGCCAGGGGTAGGATGTTGGAGGGTATTATGGATGATCATAATATCACTATACTCAATAATGGAGCCATGACTTACCATAACATCTACTCCATTACTTATTTGGCTATCGATCTGAGCTTTTGCTCATCCAGTGTCCACATTGATTATGAATGGTCAGTAAAAGAATATCCAGATGGGAGTGACCACTTCCCAGTTCATATAAAAACAGTTAAGAATCAGCCCTCTGAGTCATCTCCCAAATGGAAGGTAGATGAAGCAGACTGGAAGAAATTTAGTAAGTCTGTTCTCATGGACAAGAATGTAAAATCATTTCCATCCATCTCAGAGGTATATAAGTACTTCAATGACATCACCATGAACACTGCAATTGCCTCTATTCCAACAACAAAAGGGAAACCCTCTAGACCAGCAGTTCCTTGGTGGAACAAGACCTGCAATAGTATGAGAAAGATCACTAGAAAATGCTACAAAAAGTTTAAGAGGAGTGGAAATGCCCAAGAGAAAATTATTTATCAACGTGCTGTGGCCAAGCAAAATAAATATTTAAAAAAAAACAAAAAGAGAGTCATGGATGTACTACATTAATGGCATTAGCTCAAAAACACCATCCAAAATGATTTGGAAGAAAATTAAAAAACTAAATCGCAAGTTTGTCCCTGAACCTCTACCTACCCTTAAGATAAATGGTGACCTAATCACCCAACCAGAGGGGGTCGCAGAAAAATTAGGAGAACATTTCTCAAGAATATCGAGTAGTGAGAACTACTCTCTAGAATTCCAAGACATTAGAAATGCCCAGATTTCTCTTGATTCAAGTGCAAATAATTTTGAAACATATAATGCAAAATTTACACTGCAGGAACTCAAAGATACCCTGCAGAATACCAAACCATCATTCCTGGTGAAGAAAAAATACTCTATGAAATGCTGAAACATCTCCCAGAAAAGTCAAAGAAATTTCTTTTAGATATAATAAATGAAATCTGGGAAACTGATATTATTCCTAAGAGCTGGAAATTATCATTAATCCTCCCTATGAAGAAACCAAACAAGGATCCTGCTCTACCCAGCAGCTACAGACCAGTAGCTCTCACCAGTTGTGTTTGTAAGCTGATGGAAAAGATGATTAACACCAGACTTGTATGGCACTTAGAAACAAATAAATTGCTTTCTCCATTTCAGTTTGGCTTTAGGAAAAGTAGACCTACTCTAGATCCCTCTGCTCAGGCTCTCAGATGAAATACAACAAGGTTTTGCTAAACAGAGCCAAACAATAGGAGTTTTCTTTGATTTGGAAAAGGCATATGACACCACATGGCATTATGTTATTATAAAAAGTTGTATAAGATAGATATTAAAGGAAAAATTGATCAGATTTATAAATTCGTTTTTATCAGAAAGATATATAAAGGTAAGAGTTGGGAATCATGTATCACGACCTTTCTTACAAGAAGAAGGAGTTCCTCAGGGTGTTGTCCTTAATGTCACTCTCTTTGCTATTGCCATTAATGGAGCATTAGAAAAGATATCATCACCAGTAAAAGGGTCTTTATTTGTAGATGATTTGCCTCTGTACTGCACAGGATATGATGCAGCATCTACTAGCAGGTTCGTGCAAAGAGCCATCGATAAAGTAAGCAAGTTGGCTAATGAGCAAGGGTTTTGATTTTCCGGATCTAAAACTGTCGCTGCTTAGTTCTGCAGACGCTGAACTAAGGAAACCATTCTGACCCTTACCTTAAACGGAGTTATTTTACCTTACTCTACTGAAGTAAAATTTTTAGGAATTGTCTTTGATGAAAAACTCACTTGGAATAATCATATGGAATAGTTAAAAGTGAAAGTGAAGAGATCACTAAATATTTTAAAAGTATTATCTAATTTTAATTGGGTTGCTGATAAGAAATTGTTGTTAAGGCTTTATAATGCAGTATGTTTATCTAAGTTAGACTATGGCTGCCAAGCATACTCATCTGCTTCAAAGACTAAACTTAAGTAACTGGATGCTGTGCATAATATGGGCTAAGGATCTGCACTGGCTCTTTTAGAACTTCACCCATTGAGAGTATTTATGTAGACTCCCATCAGCTACCACTGGACTTAAGGAGGCTTGAGCTAGGTCTGAGATACACCATGCGGCTGAAAAGCTCGAAGGAGAATCCTTCTTTTGATATCTTAAAACAGTGACTCAAGTCTTTTTGGACCTAGATCTTCTGTACCATTTCAGATCAAACAACTGGGTGAACTGGAACATAAAGGCATAAAAATGCAGAAGATACTACAAGTTAAACATCCTGGTTTGTTCCAGCAATAGATGTCTTCATTAAAGAGACAAAGAAGAAAAATTGTTTGGAAGAAGAAGTCAGAAACAAGTTTTTGGAGCATGATGAGAAGCATATAAATGACAGGAGAATCTATACTGACAGATCAAAATTGGAAGATGGAATAGGATGTGCAGTAGTGTGTCAGGGGCAATCATATATAAAAAAGTTATCAGACTCCTTATCCATTTTCACTGCTGAAGCAACAGCCAAAGTTGATGCTTTAAATCTTGCTTCTGATATGAAATTTAAATCCACAGTAATATATAGTGACTCAAGGAGTGTTTTAGAATCCCTAAAGAAGTTTAACCCTACCCATCCCTTAATTCAAAAGGTTTGGGAATGGCTTTTTTATCTTTCTGTCCGCCACAAATCAGTAAAGTTTTGTTGAATTCCTGGGCACACTGGTCTAGAAGGGAATGAACTGGTTGATAGTAAGGCAAAGGATGCTGCAAGATGTGATTTCTTAACTAATAGGGTGCCACATTTGGATATGCGTCCAGTTATCAGACGATGCATTCGTACAAAATGGCAGCAGAGATGGACTTCCCCCATTTTATCCAGAAATAGGAAGTGCAGAAAGATTAGAAAAAGTATCGATTTTTGGAGTTCGGGTTTTAATTGTAACAGAAGATTTGAGATCATCCTAACACGGCTTCACTCATAGCTGTATTTTAGAGGGAGCCAGTGCCCCAGTTTGTGCTCACTGTGGTGGTCTGCTGTCCGTTGAGCACATGCTGGTGCACTGTCCTAAATTTAATCGCCTTAGGGCAAAGTACTTACTAACTGGGAAGACTATTTCAGAAATTTTAAATGATGACGTTGGTTATCGGAAAGAATCTGGTTATTTTAATGAGATATAATTTCAGTATATTTAACAGAGATTTTAGTCATATTTATTCTTACACTAAGTATATATTTTGAATATAAAAGTTTAACATATGCTTATTTTTTGTTGCTTCTGTCTAATATAATTTTTCTTTTTTTACGTTCATATTTTAACACAGAATTTTACTAGTATGTCATCATTCACCTGTTCATTATCAATCATATCATTAATTTATATATTTCACTTTCATTACGGCGGTGAATAATCCTGATGGCTTCCGGCGCTTGGTCTTCAAGACCTAAATTTCATAATTAATCAATCAACCTCTCTCATCAAGGGTCACATACACACTGCGTCTGCCACACCAAACCACAGCTGACTTAGCAAAACGAGGCATTCAAACACAAATGCACACATACTCAACATTCTCAGAATAAGAACACCAATTTATTATTCAAAAAATCTATGTAAATTAAGTTATTACATAAATGTTTATGAATTTACAATTAAAAATAACATAAATAACCGAAATGAACTTCTCTTGTTCCCGAGTCTTTCAAGGCTGTTTATTTTATTTTTATAACAATACCCTTAGACATGGTAACATACTGTCATGTCTGATGTATGTTTCAGTTTTGCTGGTATGAATATGGCAATTGTACACATCCCCACAGACTGGACATGGTGCTGCCTATGCCAAAACGCCACTAAAGAGAGACTTCAACAAGGTGATTACCACCGCTTCCCCAACATTAATGGCTATAAGACTCTGCTCAATAATATTCCTGTACTGTGTGAACTTAGTAACCTTCCCATACCCATCAATCCAGCCAGGATAGATGAAGGCAGTCTTAGCATAGAGGAGACGCTAAAGAGAAATGATTAGTGACCTTCCCATCCCCACCAATCCAGCCAGGATAGATGAAGACAATCTTAGCACAGGGGAGACACTAAAGACAAATGACGCAAAGTACCACCCCCGCTGTTTCTTGATGGTCAGTAACACAAAAGTGGAGAGAGCAAGAAAAAGGAGAGAGTGCAGCAGGGGGTCTCAGCAACAACGAAGAAACGGCCAAAAGGCAGCACATCAACACAAAAGAGAATATTTGTTTCATCAGTGAAAAGGACACCCGGGAAAGTTTGAGACATGTATCAACAATGCAGACTCAACAAACTGCAAGCCAAGCTTAGTGGCCCTGATGTAGTTACCCAAGAGCTAAAATATCATCTGCTTTGCTACACAGGTCTGTGAAACAAAGCTCATTTAAAATCAGAAGAAATGAGGCTGGAGAACAGTGACAGTAACAGTGGATATCCATTTCCTTTCTCTGAACTACTTGCTTACTTACATGAAAGCAGGAATGCTGCCAGTGCTGATCAAGTGACTGTATTTTGACTGCCCGATCTAACAAAAATGTATTGTGAACAGCTTGTTCAGTTAGGTGTAGCAGAACCAAATGTGAATGCTACTAGGCTGAAGGAGAGGATCTTGTTCCATGCTCCAGAAGTAGAGGCATATAAGAGTGGAAGAGACGTGAAAAACTATGATGAAGCCACACATATCTCGAAAACTGCTGATATACTCAGGAAAAAGGTGCTCCAATGCTCCAGCTCATTCTATGGGAAGTTTGATAGCCAGTACCTAAACTCAAGTGTCCTTCCAGAGCTGCAACATTTTGCCACCTGTTTTGCCCACAGACCAGGTATCAAGGAACAAATGGAAAGTGGCGTGTCTAAAGCTGATGTTGCAATGGCTCAATTGCTACAGTTTAACTGCTGTTCCAAGAAAAAACTCACAGCTACCAGTTACGGAGACTCGAAGAAGAGGGAACAACTTTACCTGTTTATTTGGGACTGTCTCTGTATTCAAGGACTCAGAAAAAACAGCTAGTGGACACACTGGTTGAACATGGATTGTCTGTCTCATATGATTGCATACTTGAAATATCAAACCAGCTGGGTGAAGCTGTCGTTAGTCAGTATGTTGAAGATGACATAGTGTTTCCACCACAGATGAAGCACAGCATGTTCACACTTGCAACTGTAGACAACATTGACCATGACCCAAAAGCAACAACAGCAAGAACATCATTTCGTGGGACAAGTATTTCTCTGTTCCATAGTACTGCAAGAGGAGAGCCTCTAGCAGAACTTGCTCTTAAGAAAAAGATCAAAAAGATTCCTGAGCTCCCTGAAAGATACACAAAAGTAAAACCAGCTTTTCTGGTGAAGTGCCCTGTACCTCCTTCGGGTGGCATTCCCGCCCTACCTACAGCCAAATCTAAAACCTGAGTATAGCTAGTTGCAGTCAGTAACTCTTACAGAAGTCTATGACAACACCATTAAAGTCACATGGTCAGCACACATTGCTCAACAAGTGAAAGATCTGCAGTTTGATGTGGATGTGTCTGCCCTTATGCCCTTACTAAGAGACCATTCTAACGAGGTGTCAACTATCAAGCATACCATGGACAAAGTCAAAGAATCAAAGACATCATACATCACTTAAATCCAAGTCAGAGTCTAGTTCTGGCTGTAGATCAGCCACTGTTTGCACTGGCCAAGCATATTCAAAGGAAGTGGCCACAAATGTATGACAGTTTTGTCATACTAGCGGGCTCACTGCACATTGAGATGGCTGCTTTAAGAGTAGCTGATAGTTTGCTCAAAGGCAGTGGGAGGACGACAGCGATTGAAGAAGCTGGCATTGCAACCTCTGGCACAGCTGAGTCTTTCTGGTCTGCTGCTAGTGCAACAAAAACAAGAAGAGTACATCAGGTAACAGCCTGTAGCTTGTATCAGCTAAAGAAAAGGGCATATAAGGCAAGTGATGAGTTTAGGAGCTTTGATGATTGGTGTGCTGAGCGAGAAGCTCAGGAACCCCAGTTTTATATTGGAACATGGTGCTCAGACTGGAAGTAATCATCCTCGGGTTTATCAGGTCCATCAGGATGGGAGATTTCACAGGGTACATTGCCTCACTGAATATCTTGATGCCGTACTACTTTGCCAATGACAGCACCCATTATGCAAGATGGTTGTCTGTGCACATCAATGATATGCTGAAGCTGCCTGAGGCCAATCCATCTGTCAATGGGAGGTTTGTGATCCACAAGCCAGAAAGACCGTTTTCTGCCATCAGAGTAGGTCAAGCCCATGAGCAAAATAATGCTCTAATCAAGGGAGATGGAGGAGCTGTAGATATCATGGAAAACGAGTCTGCCTTGCTAAGATGGATGGTGTCAGGGCCAGAGATATGTCGCCTTGTTGGGGAATATTATGAGTTATCAAAAAGCAGGCAGCTTACCAATACATCACACCACGAACACACTCCTTCTGTCCAAAAGGCATTCCTGGAAGATGTGCAGTCTTTGTAAAACAGTGGAAGTGTTTGGAAACCCATTCTCGGACGGAACATCCTCTGAGCTGCTGACACTGGATTCCAAAGATGTAATGGACAGAAATGCGGTTGATGCTTTGAAGAACTACATTCTTGAAGGAACGAAGTAGTTTGAGTGGTTTATATCTAATCTAGAAAATGCATACCACACTTTGAAGTGGGACAACTTCAAAATATTCGACAGGCCCAGAACAAAGACTGCAAAGAAGCTGGGGAATGCTGTGAAGGAAGACTGCCTGGAAAATCATGTTTGCAGAAAAGAACAGACAATGTGATGCAATCCCACCCACTCGAGGAGCTCTTATCCAGCACGTCCGACGAGCTACATATCAGGCGGAGCACATATGGGGCCAGGCTCTCCAGATGAAGCCAGCATTGCCATCACCTTGGGGTGGAAAAATAATGATGATGGCACATTCACTATTCACTAGACTGAGCTTAGAGTCATAGCAGAACAATGCCAAGCACTTAAAAACTGCCAATGCAAAACTGAGTGTGCAGGACATTGCACATGCAAGAAGTCAGCCCATCCTTGTACTTCCCTTTGTGCCCGTCCATGCATTTGATTGATGATGAAACCTTATAACCTGAATATAAGGCTATTTGTGTAAAATATTGCATAATAAATAACGCTTAATATAAAAAAAACTTATTTCCTGTGCATCGCAATTGTTAATTTTTAATGTTGGACGCCATCTTGGATTTTGGCCGCCATTTTCGATTTTCACGTTGGCAATCATGCCTGTCATAAAGAGTATGTTTTAAACTATAGGTGTGCCAGACTGCGTATTTATATCACCTTTTGAAGGATTTTTCTATCTTCTTCACTATATATAGTTTAACCTTTACTTAAAATTTATTTTGCATGTATTTTTAATTTTTCTTGGTTATATTCTGTGTATTTTTGTAGCTTGCATATGTATGTTTGAATGGATATGTTCGTGCATACATGTGTGTGTGTGTGTGAATAGATTGGGGGTTAGGTAAGTTGATATTTTGTGCTAGGCATAAAAAAAACCCCATTTTTTAATGTGGTTTGCTTTTCTGTTTACTGTTGAATAGTTGCTGGTCGAATGCCTTTATAGACTTTGACCAGAATTTTAGGAGAGATGATAAATAATTTTCGAAGGATTACTTTTATTACGGAAGCTGGTCCTCTAGAAAAGGTATAATTCTTGACGTACTTACTTCTGTCATGCTGTTTGTAATTATGACGCAGTGGCTGGTCTATTTTTGGGATACTTATATATTTTATGATACTTATATATTTTATGATGTAGTAGCTTGTGATCTGTATGATTTTGTTTTTTGTTGTAAAAATATGTTTATTTTATTCAGTGTTGATGTGTATTTTTCCTGGCTACCATATGAAAAGACGAAAAGTCTATTCAACGTTGACGACCTTGATAACTTGGAATCATTTGAAATCTTACCGATCATCTGCCTCGGTTGGAAATGGTTAAACAAAGACGTATGATTTAGGCTTACCTACCTATTCGTACATCCTTTGCACAAGCCGGAACACTACCCCGTAATGAAAGGTTTTTTTTACTATAATTTTTGTTGTTGTATACCTGCTCTAGTAACGGTCTCAGTAAGAAGGAACAGTTAAGTGGACTGTACTTGTACTTTTAAACGTAATGGCTCGCAGCCTTATATTGAAGCTATTTTCCAAGCGATACATTGTATCCCCTTGAATTTGATGTTTAATGTAAACGGTTTTGCATCAAAGCATTCACTTGGAAATGTTTATTGTTTTATTTAAGTACTTAAATATATAATTTTTTTGCAATATGTACATTCCACATTAGTCTGGCTGAAATTACTATACTAAATGGCAATAACTTATGCTCACTTTTCAGATGTAGTTGTTTACTCTCTGAAACAGGAGTTGGAGATTGTTAATGGGAGCTTTTAATTTCAAGTGACAATTTATTGTAAACTCACGTGAATCACAACACGCTCTCTTCTCTCCATGATCTGGAAGGGAGAATGGTTAGTATATCTGTCTCCCTTTTTCTTCGCTGGGAGAACTCTCTCTCTCTCTCTCTCTCTCTCTCTCTCTCTCTCTCTCTCTCTCTCTCTCTCTCTCTCCAGTTCCCTTTTTATTGTGTGGTAATTGTGTTATTCGCTGTTTCACCCACACCCTTTAACTTATTTCAATTAATATAACTTATTTTCAATTGATATAATTGCTCGTTGCCAAGAGTGTCTTGTCTTTAACCTTGCTCTGGCTAGAGTTGGCTCTAGCGCTGATACGTCTTACTTCCCTACCAGTCTCTGTTGCCGTCAGCCAGAGCTCGTATTTCTTGCGCACGGCGGGAGTTTGGCATCCTACAAGCTTGTTCACACCTCCGTAACCCCTGCCCATCCTTCGTATCCTTCATTCTTGTTCTTGGCCGCCCCTAAGCATCCTTCACCCTTCGTCCTGCGACGCCCTTGCCTCATACTGATGAGGATGTGGGGCAGCGGGAGAGCGAACCAGTGAAGGTTTATTCCAGGGGGGCATCATTTGTTATCATCTCCTACGAGTCTGAAGCAACAGGTAAGAGAGAGAGAGAGAGAGAGAGAGAGAGAGAGAGAGAGAGAGAGAGAGAGAGGGGGGGGATGTTATACCGTCATCTCGGTTCCCTTATCGCTTATATATTATGGCACATCCTTACGACTGATCACGTTCTTCGAGCTAGAAGTTTCCTAGATGGAAGTAGAGACGTTTTATTAAAGCCTCTATTCGCTGTTGCAAAAAGCCTTGATTGAGCTCCTTCTGGTGCAACGTTCGTTCAGCACTGAAATTCTTTCGTTATTTTTGAGCTTGTCTTTTTACCGTTTGTTTTTAGTTAGAAGTAGCCTCGTCCCGTGAGTAAAAGGCCGCTGGTTCCCATAAGGGGCTTTCTGAGAATCGTGTATTTGGACAATGAAACTCGGAACAGCGGGAAACCGGATGACAAGGGTTCGGACAACACAGCTTGACATAACAAATGTCTTAGCAACAGGGGTGCAAACGATGCTGGCACGAGAGCGACGGCACGATTATAACAAGGGTGAGAATTGTGTGCATTATTTGTGGATCTGTGTCTGTGTGTTCGTGAATCTCTCTCTCTCTCTCTCTCTCTCTCTCTCTCTCTCTCTCTCTCTCTCTCTCTCTCTCCCCAGGAACGAAATCGGTTGAGTTAAGGAGCGCTCTTTGAAGGATGGATCTAATGAAGCATGAACGTATCCGGCGAAAAGTTGCTGATTTGAGCGAATCAGTAGACTTTGGGAGCCACGTTTTGAATCTTGAATGCGAGATTTGTTCAGCTTGGTTGCCTCAAATATTTGTCTTTCTGCCACACACGACACGCTCTAAGGTATCCTTAATGGCATCCAAATTATCAGGCAAGCATTTCTTGTTTCTCCCTTTCTTCCACACTGTGTATCGCCGCGGATTTGTTATTTGGTTAAATGTATAACAATCAAAACAGGACTATCACTGTTACTGTTTCTTCGTATTTTTAACTTTTTTGCAACCATGTTTCGGGAAGGAGATTATTTCCTTTATTCTAGCTGTTTCCGGCACTAATTTCTCACTTTTAAATTCCTTTACAACTTCTTTGGGATATAAGATGATCGGAAACAATATACGTTGCTGTGTTTGTCCGTTTTCTGTTGTGTTTTTATTAGCTTATCATTTGTTCACGGTAACATTGCTCGTTTTATTACAATTGCTTACAGTCTAATGTTGGAGGTCTCTCTCTCTCTCTCTCTCTCTCTCTCTCTCTCTCTCTCTCTCTCTCTCTCTCTCTCGTGTTGTGAAAAATGGGATCAGATATTGCAGACAAACAATTAGACAGATCACTTCGGATATGGATTGATAAGGTTCCGCCCCGCCATTAATTTTCTCTATTGAATGTGAATGACTTCATTTGGAGATTGCATTTGATAATTTATTGGCGCATTTGCCCCCAGTGACTTTTATTAGTATGAATATCTTATAAATCAAAACACTGACGAACGGCAGTACCCAGGTGAAAATAGGGTTTCATAATGCTTATCATAATTTGAAGTGGTAATTTGTCAGTTTAAAAACACTTGATATACTATATTCCAATTTATGTCTGTAGTATAGATTTCAGTTATATTACATGAGATTATTTTACTAGAAAGCTCCTTTTATTTTTGTCTGTAAAACCTTGATTTCTATTGAAAGATGGCTTCATTCAGATAATATTAAAAGTAAGTTACTGATGTAATTACAAACGTTCTAAAGACAAAGGAGAGAATATTGATCATTGTTTAGCACGACTATTTACCAAAAAGAGCGTTTTTCTGTACTTAGAATATAAGATATCAGTGTTAGAAGGCAATATTCTGCGCAAGTGCTGCCTCGCACTGGAACGTCTGAAGTGACATACTGGATTTATTTTTAACTACAACTGATCTTATTTGAGAGTTGGAAGTTTCCTAAGGCTTTTGTTAAGATTGATTGACTTTATAACAAAATTCATCTCGATCAATTTCTGTCTCGCTATTGCTATTTTGGTGTTAACTTCCAAACCTTTCAATTTACCTCCATGGTAATGATTTATATCACAGTTATCAGAGTTACATCTTGGGTTTTCACTGGGGCTAATTAGTTCCTCTATTTATTTATTCATCGCAGGAAGTTAACATATCCTTTAATATTATTATAGTGATAGTCTCTTGCTTATCAGCAGTGTAAGACTTCGTTGATTGTCAGGATTAGAAGCGTTCGATCATCTGCCGTAGTAAAAAGATCAAAGAAGCTATTTCAGTGCATAGACTTCAGGTTACGAGAATCACTCTCCTTCATTTTAAAGTCTTGCGCGGCTATGAATGTTCATGAAGTAAATGTAGAATAACATGAATACGAATGTTAAAGATTAAACTACACTGTTTAAGACAGGATTAATATGCTGGTGTATATAAATTATTCTCTACTATAGTGTATATACACTATGATAGAGAATAGAATACGAAAAGTTCTGCTCTGAGTAATGAGTGCCGATGGGCAAAATGATAATCTAGGGAATACCTTATTGTTTTTGGATATGCTGATCTGTTAATAAAAAAAACTCTGTTTTTGTTTTCGTTTCAGAATTCTGAACGGTTAAAGTCTCCTTTTAAGCCCTATACCATTGACGTTTAGTGTACATATAAGTCAGCATTAATGCGGATGCATATGCCTGTCGATACAAGGAGTGGAGCTGATTATTGTTGTGATGACGATAAAGATTTTAATTCATCAAATGAGGAATTCAAATCCTAATGATGCCCGATTCATTAAAAAGAAATATGAAAGAGATTAATTGAATACAATCATGACATGAAATATTTATCAAACAAACCGGCGTCTGGTAAGTGAACAGGCACAGGATAATAGACCTCTTTCTCTGCCAGGTTCCAAGACTTGAATGTAATCCAACGCCTTTAACCGACTCAAAATGGGGGATCATCCTCTGAAGGAATGCTTTGTAGAACTGAGTCTTGAAAACCAAATATCTCTGTACAGTGTTGAAGATATGTGATTGGAGAGACGGCCCTCGAACTAGAGGAAGAATCTCTTTTCCCTGGTTTGAATCCAGATATCTTTCAAATTTCCCTTGGCGTTATAAGCGTAGGTAATTCCATACTCATCAAAATTTACTTCTTTGTGAAATAGGAAAAGGCTTTTGTAGCAAGGTTCGAGTTCATATCCGAAATTAATAGAGGTAGCTCTCATAGGGTTGTCAGTCACTTACATTATTTGGACCCGGGAGGTATCAGCATGATTAGGCATGTTAAGGGCACAACAATTGCTCAGAACTTACCGAAGATGATGAAAGTGGGGGGGGGGGGTTATATTCCAGTATCACTCTCTTGAGCCTCTCAATTTACGCTGGTGCCATCTCTTCCGGGGTAGGGTATGGTGTGGGTATTTGGGAGTCAGCTCTGTGTTATTATTAGAGGAATGAAATTATTTAGTTCAAAAAAACTGATGAAGTGAGATCACCATCTGTCCCACTGTGGATACTAGAAATATCTTGTGGCCCAAGGAATGCCAATAAAAAGCAAGAGTCAATGCGAAGGTAAGAGTTTTTTTTTAATAAGATACAAAGCATAAGGTCCACATGAAGATAGATTCAGAGCGCTCTAAATCAGAAGATGAAGTTGGCTTTGCTGTTATGTTTTGGGGTGAAGTAAAGGGGGCGAAACTTGTACATTTCACATCTGCATATACAGCAGAGAGGACAGCTATAGCCCCAGTTTTGAATCTAGGATTTTGCAATCAATGAGTAATTTTACTTAATTGTAAGGTTCATGAGTGGCTTGTTTTTTTTTTAAAAACTTGTATGTTTCTGCTCAATTCTAGTTCGTTGTGATGAGATTCAAGGAAATGTGGAAGTTGGAAAATATTTGATAAAATGCTTTTCATGATTGTGCGTGTCAAATAGAGTTCACCACTTGAAACATATAACGATCCATCAGTTTATAAATATTAAGAAATATAAAATCTTAAGCTGGAGTATGATTGGGGATTTGGCAGTCTCCTAACCCATCAGTGTATATTAGAAGGTAGCAGTGGTCTGAGCGTGCTCACTGTAAATTGTTGTCAGTTTAGCTTACTTTGATGAGTATGCTCAAAGCACAATGACCAGCGACTGAGATTCCATCTTGATCAATATTCCAAATCTGACATTTTTGGAGATGATGCAGAAATTTTTGCACTTTTTTTTTTTTTTTTTTTTTTTTTCTAAAATCCATTAATATTTTTAGAGGGAGAGAGTTTATTTTCTTTAGAGATTGATGACTGTAGGGTCCCGGTGCCTTATCAATGAACAGCATCACATTTGAAGTATTTGGAGCTAAACTCTTCTCTGGCTGTGTTCTTCTCTGAGAAGGATTTTGGGCTTTCCTGGCTGTGTTCTTCTATGAGAGGATTTTAGGCATAAGGAAATTCAGGTATGATCCATGGTGGAATTTGAGGATGGTTAACTAACTGGATGTTTTTTTCTTTAAGAGAAATGTCATTAACTTCAAAATACTTAATTTGAAAACACCTAGAAGATTTTTGCCCCTTAAATTTTTGAGTCACTAGCTTCGTTGAAAAACATCGAAGGAAGGGTTAATAGGGCAGATCTAATTCTACAGATACCACAGACCTAGAGCCTCCCTTTGTAAACGGCCGAGTTTCTGTATTCACCACAGCATATTCTAAGACACTTATGGTGTACATCAAGAGTTGAAATTTAGTTTCACATGCAGAAAAATATATATAATAGCCACACTCATACTTGAACATTCATGGTGAATTATACAGTCTTAGTAATGACTTATCTTTTTTTCAGTTAAAAGTAGATAAAGCTTTTAAATTATTTAAGAATTTATAATCTTCAATTTCAGGCTATCTATGTGACCAGTGTGCATGTGAGTTTAGAATAAAATATGCCGAAAAATGTCACTTCCTTTTCATAAGGTTCAATAATACCTTTTAAAGTTAAAGGGGATAATAGTTCACTGTGTCTAAATCTGGTAAATTTTATGGGGAGTTTCAGGTGTTAGAAGTTTTAGGCCCAGCTCACAATCCCATTTACTAATAACATTGATTGACTTTTGGAAGTACTTACAGACTGATGTGTCATCATACTTGTTGCCATAGATGACAAGTCATAAAGAGAGAGAGAGAGAGAGAGAGAGAGAGAGAGAGAGAGAGAGAGAGAGAGAGAGAGAGAGAGAGAGAGCTATGATGTTGCTAATAGCTAAAGGAAAACACATAACACTAAGCTTCCCTGTGTAATTCCTTCCTCCTGAATAAAAGGCCTAGAGAGAGTGTTTCCCACTCTTACTTTTGTGTACCTGTCTGGTAAAAAAATAAGTGAAGTAGTTACTTCAAATACCCATTTCGTATAGTTGTTTTATATAGCCATATCACCAGGCAGCATCATAGGCCTTCTCAAGATCAAAGAAAACACCAATAGGTTGACATTGCTGAGAGTAACATTTCTAAATTTGGGTGTATAATCAAAGCAGTGGGTCTAGAATAGTTCGATTTCATCGAAAGCCAATCTGGGATGCCAACAAGAGCGTGCTATTGCACAGATATAACATTACTGTTGGGCTTTGACAATTTTATTTAGTGTGGCCAAATTTATAACTCTTGAAGCAGTGACTAGGCATCTTTTAAATTTCTTAACCGATTGGCAGATATCCAATACTTATGCATAGAGTAAGGGAAGTTTAAGAAGAGGTCAGTAAACATTTGAAGGGCATCTATTTAAAATTTATTTGTCTGAGAAGTTGTAAATGTCATTGCTGAATTCTAACAGTTTTTATGGAATTGAACGGTCTTTAAGGATAAGTGCCTCCCCATTTCTACCTGGAGAAGGTTTGAAGGTAGTAAAGCATATCTACCTGCCTAGGCTGTTATGTTCTGACCAGTGTGTTGGATGTTCTGAGGCGTAATGTTATCGATTATCTTTTGGAGACTTTCAGAGGCTCTTGTGAAGTTACACCGACCTTCTTTGTATGGAGCAACACGCCACATCTTGTGGTAATGAGTCAGATACATCCATTAGTTTTGATTTAAAATCATATTTTTCATCCAAGACCTAAGAAAATGAATGACCTAAACTTTGATTTCAAGTCTTGATTTTCCCCCGTAATGTGAATAAAAGCTAGATTTGCATCAACACTGTCTAAGAAAGTAATGTAAGCTTCAAAGTACTTATAGTCAGATGTAACTTTAAACGTTTTCTCTGCACTGAACCATATAATTTAATGCTGTTGAAGAAAGCTTTATAATCTAATTTATATAAATATATATATATAAAATCTCGTAACTGCAGATGCACATTCATTTTTAAAACGGGATTTCTGTATGTATCTATCCCCTCGTATTTAGAATTGTTAAAGATTTTTATATGAATTCGTTGAGTAGTAGTTCAGAAAATAAAAATGAAACCAACGTGAATGAAGCGTTATCTAAGGAATGTGTCAAAATTGTGATCTAGTTGGGTGACTGTACGATCTTTGAAGGTGGTAGTGGTTCTGAAAATTACGTTGATAGATGAATGATTTGATATATTTTTCACTCTTTGTTATGAAATAAATACCCTTGGTGTTGATTTCTTCAGGGAGTAGAATTGTCATGTATCATTTCCATAAATACTAAAATGTTCGTATCATTTGGGGGATTTTTATTTATGTATGCATTTAGACTATTTATTTTAGGGTTACTTGCTGTCACAAACGCACAACCAAAATCCGCGCCCTTTCTCACATTCGAACATGCACACTACAGGTTGCTACACTTAAAATCTTGATGTTACCCATATTGCACTGAAAGAAGATGGGAAGCTTGATAAAAGAAAGATTGCAACGGGTAAAAGAGATAAAATGGGAACGCACGGTAGGCCATAAAAGGGTAAGAGAGTAAGTGGTGAAATTTTGCAAAGTACCTCAATAGATGGCGTGGATGAGTGAGTGAGGAGACGGGTTTGTCGAGACGAATTTATAGGGAGATGTAGTGAGGGGAGACATGGTGATAGACGGTATATTGAATGGCAAAATACGCCGCACAATAAAGTGAGCGATTATGCTGGAAGAGGTGGCTGACAGGAAAAGGTAGGGAACGACCCTATGTCTAAAATATTGCAGGCTCCATTACAGGTGAATCTTTCTACCTCCCAAGAGAAATGACGCTCGATTACGTTGCAAATAACGGCTTTCGCAAAAGGACGAAAAACGCCACTTATATGCATCAGACATCTTTTGAATTTCGGGGAAAATCTTCTGCACCTTGTTCGTTTGGCGTATTTTCTGGAACAAGCAATTTATTCGTTTATTTTTATATCGAACAACGCATGATTTCTTCATTCTGCCTCCCTGGTATTACATTTTTTCCCCGCGGATTTAAAACCTGCTTTTTTTTATTCTCTTCTCTCTCCCTGGGGAAACCCGCAGGGCTTCAGTTTCTAGATTCACTCTTTGATAGGTAGAATTTAGGGTGTAAGAGGTCGCTGATGTTTGAAACAGATGTTATAACATCCCTGTATAATCGGAAAAAAGTGATCTCTTCATATTTAAACATACAAGAAAAACCCCATTACGTCTGATTTGATTGACGAATTTCAAATGAATGTAATTCGTTCGCATTGCGAGATTGATTTAATTAGGTGTAATAATTGTCATCACAACAACAGTGATTATGACACCAAACCTGTAATTAACTGAAAGCTTTTTTCCATGATAGTATAACATAAAAGGCAACATTGAGCATGTAATAACTGATGGAGACAGTAATCAAGAATTTATATGTTTTAATTTATATATATATATATACTGTATAATATATATATATATATATATATATATATATATATATATATATATATATATATATATATATATATATATAATGGAGGATCTACTCAATTGGTCTGGTTTTTTTCATTCCCAATTCAAGGCTTTGAAGTGAAAAGCATATTCGAAAAAATGTGAAAAGTCCAAAATTTAAGGGGTCATTAAAGGTATTGTAAAACACACACACATATTGTATTATATATATATATATATATATATATATATATATATATATATATATACATATATTTATGTATATATATATGTAATATGCAATAAGTAGCTTTTCTTGGTCACCCATCCATGAACTAACCAAACCAAACATTACATAACTTAGCTAATCGTGAAAATGTGGGGGTGCCCACTGAGTAGCTTAAACTCTGGAGGCACGCGCAGTTATGAGACATGTCCCAGTGTCATTACATAATGCGTATATATATATATATATATATATATATATATATATATATATATATATATATATATATGTATATATACATATACATATATATATATATATATATATATATATATATATATATATATATATATAAAAGTATTATTACAAATTTCGAGAGGCGCTGGAGTTTACTTTATTGTGATTAAGAGGACCTTGCAATAAAACTCGAAATATTGGAACCATAGAAAAAAAGAACAAATAACAATTGGTAGGTCACCAAGTGAGAATTCTGCTTCTTAACACACACTTTATTTACACAAGCACACTGGTAAATTAAAGGTAACTGATCTCACTAAAATGAAAATGTATGATAAATCAGTGAACTGGAAATGATTACATTAAGTAATTCCAATGCGTACATAAGTTGACCATATACAAGAGGTCTTTAAAATTCAGTAGTCATACAATTATATCAGCCCGGTGTGGGGGGCGACTTCTCTTGGCAAACCAGGAAACATAAGAGAAACATCTACTTGGCAAATGACACTGACACCGCTCCTGGAAGTGAAATAATTCCGGATGAGACGAATAATACTGTAAGATCTCTCTGAGAACGAGTTAATACACGAATAAAATGGATTGCATTACTCTAATTACTTCTAACAAGGGAATAGCGTTGCTCTATGTACTTTTAGAAAGGGCCACACACTGGCACTGATGAATACACTGTTGCAAAGTCAAAGGAAAAAGGGATTGAATTAAATTGAGTTGTGAGAGAGAGATATCAAGTGAGAGCCACAATGCCCTCTTAACTTCTCGAATTCTTTGCCCTTTTTTGGATATGCTTTTTACTACAAAGCCTTAAGATCCAAGTGCAAAAAATTGAAGTGCTGGACATCACAACCACTTCAATTTCTTGCACTTTGATCTTAAGGCTTTGTAGTGACAAGCGTATCCAAAAAAGCACAAAGATTTCGAGAAGTTAAGAGGGCATTGTGGCTATTACAATTACATATGTATCTGGTAAAAGTGACCAGTAGATCTACACATATATATATATATATATATATATATATATATATATATATATATATATATATATATATATATATATATATATATATATATATATATATATACACATTTATGAATGAATTTTTACCACATCACCGTGATTTATATACAAGCACTAAGCTACAAATGTCGTTTAATATCCAATTCGCTCTACTCGGAAACAATATATATCTTCTTCTTCTTCTTTTAACGTGCTTTTATTCCCATTTTTGTATGGGGTAAGCACGATGCCTTCTTTTGAAGGACTTTTTGATTTGGCTTTGGGGTAGACCTGTGGTCTCGATCGGCTGCCCTGCCTGACATCGCTTAGACCCCGGTACGTATGTTTCATGTATCATACCCGACCCAACGCCCTTTCTTCCCAGCAGCGAGAAGTTATTGCGCGGGTATGGCGAGATTTCGAGACGTGTGAGATGTTTGTTATGTTTTTAGAAGGTGTTGTAGTGGCTTTGTTTTGTGTGTGTATTTAGTCTGTAACATCCATTTGCTTTTTAAGCAAACCTATCCGTTGATTACATATATAATCCCGGGATGTCTACAGGGATAGCAAAGTGTCTGCCTCTCTGACCAGTCGGCTGCGGGTTTTGAACCCGCGCCACAGACCTCTACGAAGTCCGAAGCTGCTGCTGTAACCGACTGAGCCACCGAGGCTCTGGAAACAATATATATATATATATATATATATATATATATATATATATATATATATATATATATATATATATATATATATATAAAAACCGAAGGGAATTAAAGTTGATAAGAAGCTCGTTGTGTCATTGGCTTGAACCACGAATCACGAGAACTCATGACGTACAGTGACGCCTTAACCTATCCGGCTATCAAGAGAGGTAATTTACAAATAAGTTGTTACCGACTCTCGTGTACAAATCCCCGTTGATATCCAGATAGGCTAAGGCGTCACTGTACGTCGTGAGTTCATCGTGATCCTTTGTTGGAACCCATGAGACAACGAACTTCTTATCAACTGTAATTCCCCTTCGATTTACACACACACACACACACACACACACACACATATATATATACATATACAGTATATACATACACATTATTTCCGAGTAGAGCGAATTGAATATTAAAGGACATTTGTAGCATAATGTATGTGGATAAATCATGGTGATATGATAAAAATTCATTCATATATACTGCATATATATATATATATATGTGTGTTGTTTGTTTGTTTTCAATACGCTTGATGACCTCTTAAATTTTGAATTTTTCACACTTTAAAGATACGCTTTTCAGTTTAAAACCTTGAATCAGGAATAAGAAAAAACCCAAAGTCCAGTTGAGGAGGTCCTCCATAATGGCTGAGTGTTTATGCTTAACGACACCAATGTGCACTAGTTCTGTTATCTCCTCCCTACGGGTAGTGCCATCGGTGCACCTTACGCGGTGCACTGTAGGCATTACTTAAGGTCTTTGCAGCATCCCTTCGGCCCCTAGCTGCAACCCCTTTCATTCCTTTCACTGTACCTCTGTTCATATTCTCTTACATCTTATTTTCCACCTTCTCTCGACAATTGTTTCATATTGCAGCTGCAAGATTTTCCTCCTGTTACACCTTTAAAATATTTTGACTTATCTCTTTCCTTTAATTCTCTTTTGATCTATATTTCAAACTTCTCTGTCTCCTATTTTTTCATATTGGATTATTGGGAAGGGATGACATTGCTGGGATTGTAGTTCGTCTTCAAAGCCAATTAGTGGAAGCAATGGTGGCCTTGTCAACCACCTGATAATGTTTAGACCGAAGAGTGATCGATACTCCAGCTCTGTTGGTAACCTGAGGGCAAGACTATTCCTTATAGCTAGCCTTTAGATTCCAGCTGTTGGTTCCCCTCGAAGTGGGACCACCTTGACGTGGTGAGTGGGCTCTTGAACCCCAGGAATTTGTTCTCGGGTTTGAATCCAAGAGTCTCATATATTAATATTGTTAGGAACAATTGTTTGCCGATTGTTCCCTTGGTGGGTTGTTGCCTCCTTTGTTTGTGTTTGTTTTTCTTGCTGGCGAGTTGACGTATGTTGGATGGTGTCAGACTTCGCCAGTCAGGTCCGGGGCAGCAGCAGGTTATGGCAGCAGTAGCAACGGAGAGCATTTTTGGACATGATGGTTGTCGTCTCGACTCTGTCGTGGGCGTCCAGTGTTGGAGAGCTGTTTCTGAGGACTTGATGGTTGCCGTGTCGGCTCTGTGTAGTTGTCCTGCAGTGTCAGTCGTTACAGCCCAATTACTTGTTTTGTATAAAACCTGTTGGTCTCGAAGTAGCGAGGTCGTAATGTTGCCGACCTTATGCCAGAGTTGGTTCTGTTTTGGCTAACGGGGGAGTGGCAGCATCGGGGGAAGTATTTTTGTTTGTAACAAAAAATTTTCTTTGTAAATTTTTTTTTCTGTTAGGTAGGGAGGTGTTACGAACAATCGTTTGCCGATTGTTCCCTTGGTGGGTTGTTGCCTCCTTTGTTTGTGTTTGTTTTTCTTGCTGGCGAGTTGATGTAAGGTGGACGGTGTCAGACTTGGGCAGCAGCAGGTCACGGCAGCAATAACAACGGAGAGCATTTTTGGACACGATGGTTGTCGTCTCGAGTCTGTTGTGGGCGTCCAGTGTTGGAGAACTGTTCCTGAGGACTTGGTGGTTGCCGCGTCGGCTCTGTTTAGTTGTCCTGCAGTGTTAGTCATTACAGCACAATTGCTTGTTTTGTATAGAACCTGTTGGTCTCGAAGTAGTGAGATCATAAGAAATAGATACTTGTTTGGAATAATTTTTGTGGAGTTTTCCACTTTTGCTAAAATTTATTGGACCTGTTAAATAGGAAAAGATATCATAGCTGGGATTGGGTTTATATCCAAAGGTAAATAGTGGGAAATGTGGTAGGACCATCAACTGCCCAATAATGTTTGGACCTGAGAGTTATCAGATTGATAGCTCAAAGGCAGAACTTCTCACTTGTGCCATTGTTGGAGGAATTAGACTCCATGAAAGGCTGATGATATCTTTTTAAAGTTTTCAGGTTTATTTATATTTTTTCACTTCAATCTTTATGTTTAGTGGTTTTAAAGGCTTAAGTACCCCTGGGCCGTTTGATGGTAGCAACTTGGCACAGTTGGCAACTGCTGGAACTTCCTCTGACAACCTCTCTGGAAAAATCAGAAAAAATAGTAATGTAATTACACTGGAGCCCTATGGTCCAGTAAAAGCAAACCAAATATATATATATATATATATATATATATATATATATATATATATACTGTATATATATATATATATATATATATATATATATATATATATATATATATATATATATATATATATATATATATATATATATATATATCTTGACTCGACCTTGACTCACTTCTGACTCCCTCTTTGGAAGCGGAAGTTGGTCACGATTCCTGACCTTAGAAACAGAGAAGAAAATATCGGCATTGAAATCAGAAAACTTCCTGTTGAATCGACATTCAACTACTGAAATGTCATTCAGAAAATAAAAGATCAGATGTGGTAGATAGAAACCACAACAAAAAATCAATCAGAAAATTACTTAGCTATTAAAAATATTGACAATGTAAAGGTACATATGAAAAGACATGACAATATGAACAGTGTACAGGGTACCATAGTACTCCCTCATATTGATGACGAACCAATAAAAAAGATATATTGCTTGATTCCCTTAAAAAAAGGTACAAGAATGTACAAGATTGCGAAATATATAACGTAGCCAGTAGACGGAGTAATGGAAAAACACTTGAGAATAGCAAAGATAAAATTCGAAGGCCTTGAATTACCCTGGAAAATTAAAACCATGGGCCAGAGCATAGAACTGAGACTGTATATTCCAAAACCACGACAGTGCCAAAACTGTAGTATGTATGGACATACAAAGAAAAATTGCCGTAATAAATCTATATGTGCATATTGTGGATGTGACAAACATACCACACAGTGGAAGGTGTGGTGAGCCGAAATGCGTGAGCTGTAGACAAAATCACCATGCAAGATCTAAGGAGTGTATGTATTATATATATGCAATACAGAATTAAAATTACTTCAGGAAAGGACAGGAATGCCTATAAAAGAGGCCAAATTAGAATTAAAAGTTAGAGGAATGCATGATCCCGATAGCAAACGAATGTTTTCTACTGTAACTAGATCAAACAATGAAACAAAAATGGAAATAGATAAGAGTAACAAAACCCTTATAGATTAGTCTCAAAGAAAAATAACCACTTTGCAAGAAGAAACTAATATAGCAAAGAACCAAGAAAAGTATACAAATATTTGTTCAAATTCATTTGAGATATTAAGAGAAGTGGAAACACTAGAAGATAATACAAGCACCACAGAAATATTAGAAGATAGTTATGATGACTTAAAAAACTAAAGAAAAATAGAGGCCTTTAGAGAGAACTCCACCCACGACCAACAAAAAAACCAAGTATTACTAGAGATACATTCATTAAAATAAAGGTAGGAGACCCGACGAAAGAACAAAAACCAAAAAATGCTAAGAATAAACCTTTGTCTCCTAAAGTAATAATAAAACCAATGGAAACAGATACCCAGAACATCAACGAAATAATAGAAGAGCAAACCATTGAAAAGAATGATTATGTGATCACCAATAATAGGTGCAGCAAGAGCAAACGAAGAAACGACGCATGAAAACACATGTGGATGTAATGAATGTTTCATTGAACTGTGCAGCAAAAACAAAAGCATAACAAAGGACAGTTTATGAAATTTTATAAGATACAGAAATAAAGAAACTATTAGTTTAGACACTCATGAAAAGGGCTGTATGTGCATTGGACACATAGTGTCTTATAAAGAAAAACAAATAAATATTATAAATAGGATATTAGAAAAATGCAAATTGATGATCCACAAAAAGAAAATAACACTTGAACATACTAACGTAATACTTTCAATAATTATATTATACAATGGAACGTAAATGGTCTACAGACCAGATTACATTTGGGAGAAATACAACGATTACTAAGGGAATACGAACCATTGATACTATGTTTACAACATGTCAACAAAACAATATCAACAATAGGCAACTACACCCTAGTATCTACATCTAGAGAAGAAGAAGGAAATTTAGGTACTGCTGTATATGTACATAAGAAAGTGTGTTATGACAGAGTACCTGTAAACTTTACTGACTTGCAAATATCAAGTATCAAAATACGAATAAAAAACGATAATTACATAATTTATAATTTATACAACCAACCTAATAAAAATTACGACATTAATAAACTTAAAGATTTACTAAACAATACCAAGGAACTTACATTAATAGTAGGTGATTTTAATGCTCACAACCCAATATGGGACTGTAATTGTACAAACCCAAATAGAAGAGGTAGTAAAATAGAAGAGTTCATGGATTCAAACGACATGTGCTGTATAAATGATGACGAAATTAACACATATTTTTCAAAAGCACATGGAACATTTACCTCAGTAGACTTAACTCTGTGTACAACAAGAAATTCACAGATTAGATTGGAATACAGTTGATGACTTGCACAACAGTGATCATTTCCCAATATTAATTTCCTTATTACAAAATAATCCTGCAAAACATGTCCCTCACTATAACATTTATAAAGCAGGTTGGGAGCGATATTAAATACACACTAGAAATATCCCACCATTTGAATATCTAAAAGACCATAATGGAACTAATAAATTTCTTGTTGATTTCATTAAAAATGCTGCTGATAAAGCAATACCAAAGTCAAAACCTCATCCAACAAAACACAAAGTTCCATGGTGGTCCGATAAGTTAACAGAATTAATAAATATAAAATACTCAAGGGAGACGATTAGATAATTTGAATATAAAGTTCAGTAAAATAAATAAAACATTACTGATATCAGAAGGAACTTCACAAAAAATGACTATATTATTACTAGAAATTGATACATTAAAACCTCTATACAACAAAATATTTGCAAAATTTGAAAAAGAAGTAATTCAAGGAAGAATCATTTCGTGGAGGAAATACGTATCAGATCTCTCTAATAATACTCCCATAGAAAAAATATGGGAAAAAATCAGGAAAATAAATGGTACCCATGTTAAACCACCTAGACATGCCATATTAAAAGATGGGAAAAGAACACTTGACCCAAAAGAAATAAGTAATATAGTGGGAGAAAATTTAGCAAATGTAAGTAGTGATAAAAATTTAGATGAACACTTCCACACAAAGAAAAATAAGATTAAATTAACAGCAATAAATTTTGAAACAATAGAAGATATATATTATAAAGGATCCCAGTAATGTTAATAATTACAGACCAATTTCTTTAACAAGCTGCTTATGCAAATTGTTAGAAAAAATGGTAAATGCTCGACTAACATGGCACATTCGAGAAAATAAAACTTTAACTCCCACTCAGTTCGAGTCACAGTGTAACAGATCTACATTAGATTCTCTCTGTACCTTAGAAGACCATCTACTGTAGCTGTCTTTTTTGACACTGAAAAAGCATGTGATACTATATGGAGGTATGCTATATTAAAATCTTTACAAAACAACAACATCCGTGGACATTCACCTACGTTTATACAAAACTTTTTGACAAATGGCAGTTTTAAGGTGAGAATTGATGATGTTCTGTCTAGAACATTTCGACTTGAAAATGGTGTTCCACAGGGAAGCGTCGTTAGTGGCACACTGTTTACTTTAGCAATAATGATATCAGTAATATTCTACTTATTGGTATTAAAAAGTAACCTGTATATGGATGATTTTGCCATATATTACTCAGCATCTGGAATAAAACATGCAGATCGAATCATTAATAAAAAGCTAAGTAAAAATAGATGAATGGGCCTCATCTTCAGTCTTTAGATTTTCAATAGATAAAAGTTAAGCAATCATGTCTTATAAAAATAAAAAGTATAAAACAGGCGAAGAAATGGACTTAAAAATCAGAAACCATAGTATACCAATTGGCCAAACAGCAAAATTTTTATGATTAGTATTCGACACTCACTTGAACTGGAAAGCCCACATAATATACATAAAATCTAAATGTAAAATAGCATTAAATCTAATTAGAACACTATCGAACACTACTTGGGGAGCCGATAGACATACCCTTACTGTACTGTATAAAGCAACAGTTCTGTCCATCATTGATTGTGGAAGCGAATTATATGGCTCAGCATCGGACGCAGCGCTGAAAATGTTAGAACCTGTTCACAATGAAGGCCTTAGAATATGCTCAGGAGCCTTTAGATCATCACCAAAATCATCGTTACAAGTTGAATGTGGTGAACTGCCTCTGCCTCTCCATAGAGAGCTAGTAACAATGAAAAATGCTCTAAGAATTCAGACAAGTAATTCTCCAACAAAAAAATTGTTTGAATTAAGAGATGTATTTATTTATAAATAACCATCCACTGCCTTTCCCAATCAAAGCTAGAAGACTGATTCGCTGAATATAAATATACAAGTTCCTTTATTAGTAAAATCACCTCCACCCTGGACAATGAATAAAATGAGAATTTGCACACACCTCAAGTATTTATCAAAAAGTTACTCATATACACCAGAACACCATAGACACCATACAATAGAGCATAGAATCTCAAAAGGTCCACATTACGCAATATATACAGATGGATCTAAATCAGAACACGGAGTGGGATGCGCTGCAGTGTCCTGGGACAGGACTTATCAGTTCTCTCTTCCTAATAATGCTTCAGTAATCACAGCACAATTGTGTGGAATTGCATTAGCTATAAAAATAATTAAAGAAACATCATTCAATAATTTTGTGATTTTTAGTGACTCGAGAAGCGCTGTAGAAGCTATTCAGAGTTACAAATAAAAAAATTATATAGTACAACAAATTAAATCATTTCTTCATAACTTATATAATAATGGTAAAAATGTAGAAATATGTTGGACCCCTGCCCATGTAGGGATGAAAGGATATGAAGATGCAGACAAAGCAGCAAAGAAGCAACCCACGTTACCAGATCAAATGTGAATATCCCTGTTACTGATTATGTAACATGCATAAAGGTGGGTCTCATAAATAAATGGCAATATATTTGGATTGAAGAACCTGAAAGTAATAAATTGAAAGAAATAAAACCTAATGTTAAAAAATGGAGTTCATCATATCAGAGAGAGAGAGAGACACACGCACAAGTAATTCTAACATGTCTCAGAATATGCCATACTCGTCTGACACATGGGGACTTAATGAACAGCCCACGTGGCCTGGCTCCTGAGTGCTCCGAGTGAAGGGTGATAATAACGGTCAGACATGTGTTGTTTGAGTGTCCAAAGTATGACCAACAGCGAATGTCAACTTTTGGAAATAAATCAAAAAATGAAATTTTGTCAGAATCTTTTACATTTTCAGTCGTCCAGATTTTGTTGTTCATGAGGAACTGTGGTTTGATATAAAAAATATAAAAATAAGGCCAGCCCTATAAGAGCTGAAAGTCAGCTCTGTGGTCTGGTTAAACTATGTTAATATTACTATTCCAGCTGTTGGTTAGTTCTTGGATTGGAACTCTCAGCATTCTGTCTGGTTTGCCTATAAAAATGATTAGAGCAAGGATGATTGTCTTTACATAATGCTTTCAGTCCCATTAAGCATGTTTGGCATACACTTAAGCCACGCTAATCATGTTGGTGACATCTTCGTAGTAGGGTAGGGAATGGACATTTTTGAGTTAGCTCTCATTCGTGTCATTGGTGGAGGGATGGACTGCATGAAAGGCTAATGGCCTCTCTTTCTGTTTTCAGATGGTTCCTTTTTCTTCTCATTTGTATATGATCCTATGGATATGAATATAAAACCACCTACCCCAGGACCTAGTGACCCCTTGATACCTTCTGCACCCTCCTCTGACAATGCTCTAAATAAGCATGTTGATGACCCATGCGAAGTAAAGGATATCCTTGTTAAGGAAGGCCCCCTTAATGAGAGACTGCCGTGATGTGGTCACATGGCTCCAGCATAGAATATTCTTTCTCATGCTGTAGATTTGCGACGGGCAAGGGGGCTCTCAAACGAGGGGAAATCATTCCCCCCGTTTGACTCTAAATGTCTCTCTGTCCTCTTTTTCTTCTACTCCTTTTTTACTTCTTTCTCCAGCTTATTTTTCAGCTCTCTTCCATCTTCCTATCCACCTGCTGTGGCTACTGCTTCTTCTTCTTTTTTTTCCAACTCTTTGGCTTACATTGTGTGGATATTTCCACGTTCATTAAATTTCCTGTCTGTGTGAAAGGAAAGGGCATCATACCTTGGATTGGGGTTCATGTTCGAAGCTAAATGTGGGAACTGTGATTGGGAGCATCACCCAATCTGATGATGTTTGGACCAGAAGGGTGTTAGTATGATGTCATATTGACACCCTGAAGGTGGAACTATCCCTGAGATCAGCCCGTGGATTCCAGGGGTGGGCTGTTATTAGGGGTAGGAGTCCTGGCACATTTTCCGGTATGCCCACCAACATAGTCAGAGTGGGGATGATTGTATTCTAGTAATAGTCTCGGTCCCAACAAGCGGGTTAGGCTTACACTTGCGCCTCTCTGGTATGTTGGTGCTATCCCTTTTTGGGTAGGGTAAGGGGTGGACATCTGGGAGTCAGTTCCTACTGGTGTCGTTAGCTGAGAATAGGGCCGCATGAAAAGTCAATGGTGCCTCTTCAGTGTTCACCAGCAGTGTTTTTTTTTTTCCAATTTTTTCATGGAAGGTCCCCATGTTGAAATTAATACACCTGTGCCAAATGACAGTCAGACAAGAAACGCCAGGCAAGAAGGAATGCAGCCAGGAATCCCCAACAAAAAGCATCTGGTTCCAGTATTGTCACACTGGAACCATTTGCAATAAAGAAAGCAAGACGTATGAAATAGTTCCTGGGGTCTTTGCACCCAACTCATATGAAAAATATCTAAATTTGAAGCTTAATGGTGACAGTATTGATATTTTCGAGGTAAACAGGGAAATCGTAAAATGCTGTGGCAGACAACCGAAAATATCCCCTCAGAACAGTAATATGCTCCTGACAGAGAGTATCTCCCCCAGAGGAAAGCATGAAGTTGATGAGTTTGTCGGCTCTTGCAGGAGTTACGGTAGAGTGCACTCCCCACTCCAGCTTGAACTCCAGCAAGGGTTTGATTTATGCCCCTCAGCTAATGGGTTTCTCTGATGAGAAACTTGCAAATGAATTGAAAGATCAGGGTGTAATTAAGGTGAACAGGATCACAAAGAAGCTGGATAGAGATCGGATACCTCAACCTACCTTAATATTGATGTTCAATACTTTAAGACTCCCAGAGTGTCTCTGCAGCCTGGCATAGATACAAAATAAAACAGTACATCCTGAGGTCCAGAAGGTGTTTCCACTGCCAACGTTTCGGACACACCCTTCAGACGTGCCAGTCCAAAATACAAGAAAATCCTGCGGTTTGTGTCAACTGTGGAGATGATGAGCATGGTATGTGCACAAGGGAACCTAAATGTGTTCACTGTGGTGAGGGACATGCATTATCATCTCAACAGTGTGATATATATTTATTTGAAAAAGAAATTCAGACATTAAGAGTGATGGAAAGGATAACTTTTAAGGAAGCAAGAGAGAGAGCAAAAGCTAAGATTGTAAGGCCAGGTCTAAGTTTTGCCTCAGTAGTAGCAAAACTTAGAAACCAACAGAAAGAGACAAATAAACTAACCAAAATAAGAAGCACAAAGGTAGGGTCAAAAAAAGAATCGCTGAAAAGACGCCTAACAGATTCATCAGAATCTGTTGATGATGGTAGTGCGAAGACAAGGTTCAGTAGAACCAACAAGGAAGACATCAACATAGAGCTCAGAAAAATTGAAGTGTCAGTTGAGACACACCCTCCACCATCTGCCTCTTTGGAGGCGGGGCCAGCACTCGCTGGCCTGGTACCAGCACTCACTGGCCTGGTGCCAGCTTCCATTGGTGCCAACTCCTCTTTGGAGGACAAACCAGCAGATGTTGGTCCCCCAGCACCAGTCCTTGCTGGTGCTTCTGCCTCTTTAAAGGCAGAGCTGGCTACTGCCAGCAATAGCAAGATAGATGAGGTGGTCTCTTTAGAGAACACCTCTGCTCTCTCTGTCTCGATTGAGACAGAGGGAAAAGAAACTAAAAAATCCCTCAGTGTCAAAGACACTGAAGGAAAGGATGTTGGCTCTTTCAAGGTGGTTATTCCCTCCAAGAAGCCAACAAAACTGCCCATTCAATTGCCTTCCCCAAGTAGAAAAAAGAACTCTCCCAATTTTGTAAAAAGGAACCATACTGATGGTCCCAGACGGAAATAAATTCACTTCCATAATTCATTGGAACCATCAGGGACTCTGAGCAAAGTATGAGGAAGTGAAGCTTTTGCTCTATGAGCATTCTCCTGTAGGGATATGTTTGCAAGAGACCATGCTAGGTGAATATACCGCTTGTCCTAGAGAATATGTTCACTTCAGAACTGAATTTGATTTGGAAGTGGGAAATCACGGTGGATCCCTCATCTACATCCGTCGAGATACTCCACACTACAAAGTAAAACTAAATACCCCTCTTCAAGCTGTGGCTATACGGATTAATTTAAGAAGGCAATATACTGTATGTTCCCTTTACATTCCACCTAATAGTCATGCCTCCCGAGAGGACTTAATATCATTAATGTGGCAACTACCAGAGCCACTTCTTCTTCTTGGTGACTTCAACAGCAGACATCCATTGTGGGGAGATGTAACATCAAACCAGAAAGGGAATATGATGGCATCTATTGTAGAAAATGAAGATATAGCCCTTGTTAATACTGGAGAACCTGCCCATTATCACATTCAGACTGGCACTGTCTCCTGCATTGACCTTTCAATTTGTAGCTCTAATTGCAGTGTTGATTTTAATTGGAGAACAAGTGATGACTGGCATACCAGTGACAATTCTTCAATTATAATCAGCACCAATGATGGTCCACCTATCCCAAGATCACCACGATGGTGCTTAGAGAAAGCAAATTGGAAAAAATTCAAAGATTTGAGTGAGTTGGAAGGGGATGCTAAAGATTTCCCAAGTGTAGATGATGTCATCGATCTACTCAATGGAACTTTCCATACTGCAGGCTTACATTCAATTCCTCGAACTAAAGGACTTTTCAGGAGATGGCCAGTTCCATGGTGGTCAGAAGAATTAAGGCTGCTACATCGAGCTACAAGATCATTGACCAGGTGCCGTAGACACCGCACCGTGGACAATGTCATCTCTTATAAACAATGTAGGGCACGATTTCAGAAAGCTATGAAAGCTACCAGAAGACAATCATGGGCAGGATATGTATCCTCTATTAACAGCAGAACACCAGTCAGCAGCATTTGGAAGAAAATAAGAAAAATTCAGGGTAAATTTACACCCAATCCTCCTCCAGTACTTAAAGTAAATAATAATCATGTCACTGATGCCACAGAAGTTAGTAATATATTTTCTGAACACTTTGCTCGAGTCTGAAAAATCAGATAGTTTCCCAGGACGTCATTTCAGAATGATGGAAGAACAACAGGTACTCGACTTTTCATCAAACAAAACTGAATCTTACAATATGCCTTTTTCTGAAAGGGAATTTGACTCTGCTCTAGCCAGGAGCAAGAACACTGCCCTTGGTCCAGATGAGATTCCCTATGAAATGTTTAAACACATTTCAAGGAACACAAAACTTTTTATAATCAGTATTATAAATAGAATATGGGATGAAAGCAGCTACCCTAGCATATGGGAATTGGCAACCATGTAACCATTCCTTAAGCCTGGAAAAGATCCTCTCTATGCAGCAAGTTACCGCCCCATTGCGTTAACTTGCTGTTTGTGTAAATTAATGAAAAAATGGTAAATGTAAGGCTGATGTGGTATTTAGAGCACAACAATATTTTAACACCTTCTCAGTGTGGCTTTTGAAAAAGGCACTCCACACTGGATATCTTACTGCAACTTGAAACCTCTGTCTGTGAAGCATTTGCCTCCAAACAACACCACGTGACAGTGTTTTTGATATAGAAAAGGTATATGACACTGCTTGGAGACATGGAATTCTCAAGACAATGCATAATAGTGGTCTACAACGAAAATTACCTTTATTTGTCTGACCATTTTTACATCGTAGGTATTTTAAAGTTAAAGTTGGTAGTACTTTATCAGAGAAAAGGTGCCAAGAAGGTGTTCCCTAGGCCAGTGTTCTCAGTGTAACACTTTTTGCTCTGGCCATAAACAGTGTTACATCTGTTATTCCAAAAGAGGTCTTAAAGACGTATTTTGTAGATGACCTGTCAATATCTTTTGCTGCCTCCCGGATGACTGTAGCCGAAAGAAAGTTACAATTAACGATAAATAAAATAGCAAGTTGGGCTGAGAAACAGGGTTTTAAAATCTCTGTAAGCAAGACTACTGCTGTCCACTTCTGCCGGATCAGGGGAGTGCATCCTGATCCAGACCTCTATTTGTATGGCCATAGAATCCCATGTGTAGAACAAGTGCGCTTCTTAGGCCTAGTTTTTGCCAGCAGAATGACTTGGGTCCCCCATATCAAACATACTAAAGCAAAGTGCCTAGAAGCTCTACACATCTTGAAGGTGCTGTCTCACACCAGTTGTATATTCTTCAGCCTCTTCATCTGACTTAAAAATTTTAGATTCTGTTCATCACTCAGGTATTCGTATAGCCACAGGAGCTTTTCATTCATCACCAATATCTAGTTTGTTAGTTGATGCAGGAGAAATGCCCCTTGAACTCTATCTCCAGTCATCATTACTTCGATACTGGTTTAGAGTGCAAAGACTTCCCAAATCTCTGGCATTTGCTGTGGCATGCAGAAATATTTTTAAAGGTTTTTATGAAAATCATCCAAGGTATCCTACTCCTTTTAGCTATAAAATTTTTAAAAAATTTAGAGGATACAAATGTTAGAAAATTCCCGTACTTCCTTTTGTGTATCCCTGTCTGGAAGTTACCTGCTGTGAAATTCTGCAGGTACTTCAATGGAGCAAAGAGGGATAAATCTGATGAGGAAATGAGGGCAATATATTTAGAGCATGCTTCAGAGCATATATATACAAGATTTATATTTACCGATGGTTCCAAATCCAGTGCTGGTATTGGTTATGGAGTTTTTAGTGAATCTTTTAACCGAAGAGGTGCGCTTCCTTCAGTTGCTTCAAACTTTACAGCTGGGCTGTATGGCATCTTAGTAGCACTGTAACATATTGCAACACTCCCAGTGTCTAGCTACACAATATTTTGTGACTCTAAAAGTGCCTTAGAGTCCCTGGAAGTCTTCAATACTGATCATCCCTTAATGTTGAAGATCTTGCAGTTGATCTTCTTGCACCATTATAGAGGAAGCATTGTTTCTTTTTGTTGGATTCTTGCCCATGTGAACATATCGGGAAATGAAAAGGCAGACCAGCTAGCCAAATTAGCAGCACAAGCTTTGATACCCAGAAAATGCCCTGTTCCATATCGTGATGCATTCCATAATATATGGAAATCCATCCAGCAATTATGGGCACTTCAGTGGGACAGAGTAGGCCCCCAATAAAATGAAAGAAATCACTAGTCAGACACACCCTTGGAAATATAACCTAATACCAAGGAAGTGGGAGGTTGTATTGTGTAGATTACGTATTGGCCATACACGTTTAACTCACGGCTATATGATGAATGGGGAGAATGAGCCCTTCTGTGATGATTGCTTGGTTCCACTGACTGTTAGACATTTGCTGGTTGAGTGTCCCAGTCTAGTGGAACTTAGGAATCGTTTTTTATCATATAGCAGTGAAGCAGGTGATAATTATAGCATGGAAAAACTGTTGGGAGAAAGTATATGCATTAATAACGTTATCTCTTTTATCAAAGAAGCTGGCCTTCTCAAATATATTGACAGCTGTACTGTCTTAGTATATTTTTTTTCTTCTTAAGTTATACTGTTTTTATCGGATCAGATTTATTAATAGTTCTTTTTAGCAGAATTTTATATATTTATTTATTTTTTTTAGTTATAGTTTTCTTTCTTGTTTTTTCTTTTTAATCAAATTTATATGTAGTTCTGTTTAGCAGAATTTTTTTTTAAATTTGTATAACACACTAGAAAAGTGAAAAGATCACATTTAGTATTCGGCGTCAGTGACCCTGGTAGTTGTGACGCCAGATAACCCGCAATTAATCAATTGAAGGAAGGTTCTGAGACAGTGACATTGGAGCACTGTTCTCATGGGTGATTCCACTTCGAAATATGAACAGACAAAAATGAAAAAAATAGTATGGTGACTACACTGGAGCCTTATGTTCCATCAAATAAATCAGAACATTTGAACCCTGACCATGTCGACAATACTACCAAAATAATCCAGCAAAAAAGCTAACAAAAAATATAAGAACAAAATCCCGTCCTTGTTCACTTTGATCACATATTTGGTAGTTCAGCATGGTCCAGATTTTTAATACTAAAAACCAAAGCTGTTATAACAGGAGCAAAACTCGAAAACTTCTTACTGTTCAAATACGCAACATCAGATATGACCAGGGAACTCAATGGTTAGTAGAAGCAACCACCAGGGCCTAATTTGAAGCATACCAATCCCTCAGTGTGGGATTGAGGTAACTTTCACAAGACACGAATAGCAGACTAGTATTCAAGAAATAGTCATTTTACCTCCCAACCTAGATGATGATGATCTCCTTGACAGAAGAATTTTGTTAGAATCCTTAAAGAAAAAATACCCAATTATAGATGATTAAGTATTTCAAGTTCCAAATAGGAAGAACTCCAACAAGAGATTAAGATTAGTAAAAATTAAATTCGGAGGTCAAGATTTACCAAAAGATATTAAAATTGAAGGTCAAAGATGTGAAATAATTGCATATGTTCCAAAACAGTTACAGTGCAAGAAATGTAAGTTTGGCTACACTGAAAACAAGTAAAAAATGCGCCGAAGTTTCTTCGACGCAATCGAGTTTCTGTACATCGTACACTGTATAGCAAATCCACCGCTCTTTGCAGCTAAGCCCCGCCCACTGCTTTCGTCAAGACGATCCCTTGAAGCTGGTTGGTTGGCAAGGGTTTCGAAAAATTGTTTAATCTGTGGTTCTTTCCATCGTCATTAATTTTCAATGTTTTACCGAACTAAAATACGTTCTGCTGATTATCAAAAGGAAACGTTATATTATCCCCTGAAATAAAATCGTAATATGCATCACCCTAAAAATGGTAAAAAAATTGGAAATTATGATTGAAGTCAGGAGTGTTCTGCGATGCTGCACTGTTGTTTTTCGTAAATGAAGTTCACCTGAATGCGGAGGTGACACAGGGAATGTCTCGTGTTCGAATCGGTGCACTTGAAGTACAGGACAATGATATTGACAGTCTAATATTGCCAAATGTGTTCGCGCTTCTAAACTTAAACACAAAGACTTTCTCAGAGTTATGCAGATTTTAGGAACATGACTGATTTTAGGAACATGCTGATTTTAGGAACTATTACTACATTTTAATAGTCATAAAATCGATTTCATTGCAATCGTTTACACATTCGGTGGGATGACAAGAAGTGACTGCAATTTCCTAAACCAGAATATGCCTATGCTTAACTTAAAGTTACAGTATGATAGGCTATACAAGTCATATTGAATATGATTTGCTGAGAATTTTCTTAAACAGGATCATAAACAATAACATAGACCTCTTTTGTCCTATGTCTTTTTGTCGGTTTACGCAGCTTATGGCATTTGGATTATAGACCTACCTTATATTCATCCATTTTATTGTGGTTATTCTTGTTTTTGTTACTGTTGCTATGGTGCTTGTGGTGTCTTCGAAAAATTTTCATAAGGTTACCCAACATTGCAGAATAAACATAGACCTATTCATAAAATACTAGCATAAAGAATTTTCTACCTACTGTTGTTAATTGAAATTTAGTCGTTTGCTTTCATTAAAAGTAATCGAGATCTTTATGAATATAGACCACGCTAGAATATTCTCCTAACAACAGAGAGAGAGAGAGAGAGAGAGAGAGAGAGAGAGAGAGAGAGAGAGAGAGAGAGAGAGAGAGAGAGAGAATTTAATGACTTATGTATCCGTTTGTCCAAAAGGGTAATCTACAAGAATGCCCCCAAAAGCAAATGTATCATGGGCTACTCGCAGACTGGTTTGGATCATCTCGTGCTTAACTTTTTCAGCTATCATTGACTTTTTTCTTATTTCGTTCAGTATCTTATGATGCCCTCCTACAATAGCCTTCATTTTCATAGAAATGCTACAGCAGCCTTGTATTTACTCATCACAGTAATATAATTTGTTATCCCTTTTGCAAATATATTTTCAGTATAATTCTTTGCGAGGAGTTCGATAGTTGTGCGTAAGGCCGAGACAGACCTATGACTGGTCTGTGTACCATTGGCTACATGCCCTCAAATTTTACTTTTACCAGTTCGAGCCATAGGCAATGTTGTCTCTGTCATCGAAACTGGATTTCTGCCCACCTTTTGGATGTGGCTTGTCTCCTTAAGGAAATCAGCAGCTGTCAGGCCCACTTAAGCTTGGGTATACAAGTTCAAGACACAGGCAACGTTGCCTCTGTCATCGAAACTGGATTTCTGCCCATCTTTTGGATGGTGGACTGTCTTCTTAAGGAAATCAGCAGATGTCAATCCCACTTAAGGTTGGGTATACCAGTCCAAGAAATAGGCAACATTGCCTCTGTTGTTGAAACTGGATTTGTGCCCACCTTTTGGATGGTGGCCTATCTCCTTAAGGAAATCAATAGCTATCAGGCCCACTTAAGGTTGGGTATACCAGTTCAAAACATAGGCAACTTTGCCTCTTTCGTCAAAACTGGATGTCTCCTTAAGGAAATCAGTAGCTGTCAGGCCATTAATGTTGGGTATACCAGTTCTAGACATAGGCAACATTGCCTTTGTCATCGAAACTGGATTTCTGCCCACCTCTTGGATGGTGGCCTATCTCCTTAAGAAAATCAGTAGCTGTCAGGCCCAGTTAAGGTTGGGTATACCAGTTTGAGACATAGGCAACGTTTCCTCTGTCATCGAAACTGGATTTGTGCCCACCTTTTGGATGGTGGCCTGTCTCCTTAAGGAAATCAGTAGCTGTCAGGCCCACTTAAGGTTGGATATACCAGTTCAAGACATAGGCAATGTTTCCTCTATCATTGAAACTGGATTTTTGCCCACCTTTTGGATGGTGGACTGTCTCCTTAAGGAAATCAGCAGCTGTCAGGGCCACTCAAGGTTGGGTATACCAGTTCGAGACATAGGCAACATTTTGTCTGTCATCGAAACTGGATTTCTGCCCACCTTTTGGATGGTGGCCTGTCTCCTTAAGGAAATCAGTAGCTGTCAGGCCCACTAAAGGTTGGGTATACCAGTTCGAGACATAGGCAACGTTGTCTCTGTCATTGAAACTGGATTTGTGCCCATCTTTTGGATGGTGGACTGTCTCCTAAAGGAAATCAGCAGCTGTCAGGCCTACTAAAGGTTGGATATACCAGTTTGAGCCATAGGCAACTTTGCCTCTGTCATTGAAACTGGATTTCTGCCCACCTTTTGGATGGTGGCCTGTCTCCTTAAGGAAATCGGTAGCTGTCAGGCCCACTAAAGGTTGGGTATACCAGTTCGAGACATAGGCAACGTTTCCTCTGTCATTGAAACTGGATTTGTGCCCATCTTTTGGATGGTGGACTGTCTCCACAAGGAAATCATCAGCTGTCAGACCCAGTAAAGGTTGGATATACCAGTTTGAGCCATAGGCAACTTTGCCTCTGTCATTGAAACTGGATTTCTGCCCACCTTTTGAATGGTGGACTGTCTCCTTAAGGAAATCAGCAGCTGTTAGGCCCACCGAAGGTTGGTATACCAGTTCGAGATATAGGCAACGTTTCCTCTGTCATCGAAACTGGATTTGTGCCCACCTTTTGGATGGTGGCCTGTCTCCTTAAGGAAATCGGTAGCTGTCAGGCCCACCTATGGTTGGGTATACAAGTTCAAGACAGAATATTGCCTCTGTCATTGAAACTGGATTTGTGCCCATCTTTTGGATGGTGGACTGTCTCCACAAGGAAATCAGCAGATGTCAGGCCCACTAAAGGTTGGTATACCAGTTTGAGCCATAGGCAACTTTGCCTCTGTTATTGAAACTGGATTTCTGCCCACCTTTTGGATGGTGGACTGTCTCCTTAAGGAAATCAGCAGCTATTAGGCCCACCTAAGGTTGGGTATACCAGTTCGAGACATAGGCAGCGTTTCCTCTGTCATCGAAACTGGATTTCTGCCCACCTTTTGGACAGTGGCCTGTCTCCTTAAGGAAATCGGTAGCTGTCAGGCCCACCTAAGGTTGGGTATACGAGTTCGAGACATAAGCAACATTGCCTCTGTCATTGAAACTGGATTTCCTACCACCTTTTGGATGGTGGCCTGTCTCCTTAAGGAAATCAGTAGCTGTCAGGCCCACTAAAGGTGTTGGGTATACCAGTTCGAGACATAGGCAACATTGCCTCTGTCATTGAAACTGGATTTGTGCCCATCTTTTGGATGGTGGACTGTCTCCACAAGGAAATCACCGGCTGTCAGGCCCACTAAAGGTTGAGATATTTGAGACATAGGCAATGTTTCAGTCATTGAAACCTGCCCACCTTTTGGACGGTGGACTGTTTCCCTTAAGGAAATTAGCATTGCCTCCAGTTCAAACTGGATTTTGTCTGTCATCGAAACCTTTTGGATGGTGGATTATCTCCTTCAGTAGCTGTCAGGTCCAAATTGGTTATACAGCAGCTTTGCCTCTGTCATTGAAACTGTTTGTGCCCATCTTTTGGATGGTGGACTGTCTCCACAAGGCCCCTGTCAGGCCCACTAAAGGTTGGATATACCAGTTTGAGCCACGATTGCCGAAACTGATCCGGTCATTATCTCCTTAAGAAATCAGCAGCTTTCAGGTCCTCTTACCGGAACCGGAAATAAACGTCACTGTCTATGGTGTTCTCCTCCAACCATAAGTGGGCGGATTCCGTTGGCCTCTCCAACCAGCTCGCAACCTGCCGTTGCCAGATTCGTGGCTTCCGTTTTAGTTCAGGTGGTCGGAAGCCTCCACGTCTATGGCGTGATCTCAAGATTTACTTCAGTTTCAACTAGATGCTGAAAGGGAAACATGGCAGCTACGTCGGTAGATGAGTTCTTGGAGGAGTTTATTGAACGTTGTAGGAAAGCGAAATGAGGTTTATGATAAATTATTTTGAGAATTACAGGAGAAGGATGAAATATATATATATATATATATATATATATATATATATATATATATATATATATATATATATATATATATATATATATATATATATATATATATATATATATATATATATATATATATATATATACATACATACATACATACATACATACATATATACATATATATGTATATACACACACACACACACACACTATACACACACACACACACACACACACATATATATATATATATATATATATATATATATATATATATATATATATATATATATATATATATATATATATATATATATATATATATATATATATATATATATATATATATATATATATATATATATATATATATACTCGTATATATATATATATATAGTTGGAGAAGAGAAATGAATGATCTCACGCTTATTTATTTAATGATTTGAAACTTTACCCTGGTGGCTGGTTTAATTACCGGAGAATGGACGAGCAGACCGACATGGAATTATTATATATTGTCTCCCGTCTTCTAGGAAATAAAAAGCACACTTGTACTAGACAACCAATATCACTGTACCAGAGGTTACTGGCCCCACTTCGCTTCGGCGCCACTAGTCGTTCCTTGGGGCATATAATCCCAGAGACATGTAAAGCAATGATTCAAGTTATGCAACACGAGTTTACAAAGGTGAAAAGTAACTATCTTGCATACACAGCATCATGCATAGTCCAGTGGTATATAGTCTAGTATACAGTAGGTCTATGATACGTTAAAGCAGAATAGGTCCCTGAACCTACGTTTCTGTAGCCAAGTAAGGGTAAAATTTTCAACTTTTTTGTACAAAAGATTTTTAATTTATGCAAGGGAAATTGAAATATTATTGAAAATATTATCATAGCTTTTATTTTATGTACGGAAAATAACAGTGTAATTTAAACAATAGCACGAAATGCAACATTGCAGCATTGCAGAACACTCCTGACTCCATTCATACTTTCCTGTTTTTTTATCATTTTCAGGGAGATGTGTATTATGATTTTATTTCAGGGGATAATATAACGTTTCTTTTTGATAATCAGCAGAACTTATTTTAGTTCGGTAAAACAACCATTGCAAGATAAATGGAGATGAAAAGAACCACAGATTAACCAACTTTTCGAAACCATTGCCAACCAATCAGCTTCAAGGAACGGTCGTGACGTAATGAGTGGGCGGGCTTAGCTGCAAAGCACGGTGGACTTTGTTATAGTGCAGCTATAGTCTCACTATGACGGCATGGGAATCATGAGATTCGAACAAGGCCATATTAATTAATGTGCACCATAACCTCCTCAATTTACTCACGTTCATTTTCAAAGGGCCTCTTTCAAGAAATCTTACTGCGTATTCTCACTCTCTCCCTACTTCTCTGCAGTTTTTCGTCGCGGCTCAGCAACCACAAGAAAACATCAGCTCTGATGGCCTTGTTCGAATCTCTCTCATCCCATCGTAGACAGACTAGCTTTAGGATAGAGTCTAATTGCACCCAAAAGGTACGGTACACATTTCATCCATGCCAAATTCCATCACAAATATTGTGTTCGTACAAAAAAGCAAAAATGCTCGATATGATTTCGTTGTCAATCGCTAACGAGTGACTTTTCTCAGGAACGAAACGAACCGGGAAGTTTAACCGATATTTCACTAGAATTCACACAAGAGCTACACAACTTGAAACTCATTATCTTATTCACAAATTACCTGTTCAAGTTTGAGACATCACATAAATTTATTCCATTATTAATGATGTTTCATAAAGACTTATTAATAAATGGGCTAAATATATGAAAGTACGATTGCCTTACCTCATAGAGGTAGGATATCTGGGAAATTGGCCATAGACAACAAAGTTTCTGCCTCGTCAAATTTTCCGCCACTCTCCCCAGGCAGTCAGTGAGTGATGACACAATTCCAAATGTAATTCATTATCAGTAAACCATTCATAAATGTAGAAACGGTTAAAAAACTCAAATACAAAATTTTGGTATAAAAATGTCATTCTGCAAGTGCTATTTTCCTTTCTTGCCATGTGAATATACATGGCGGAAAAAATTTTCCGCTACTTCGAAGTGTGACGTCATCGTCCGTTTCTTGGACGAATTTCTGACAAAATCTAGCACTGCTGGCAATCATTTGGACCATGGCATAAGAAAGAGAAGGTCTGTTCACGCGGAGGTAGACGGAGCCAAGATCTAGATAAGATCTAGATAAACAGGTCTAACACTCCCGAGAGGCTATGACGTCACCGACGCCCGTCGCGCCACCAGTACCGTGATCTCTCTTATGAGGCGTATGGAGTTTTTCCGCAAGTTGATAGAATATAAGGTTTTTTTTTTTAGCTAAAAAATAGCTCTTGTGTCTGTAATACATTTTATTTTCAGAGTTTCTAATATACATGATTTACTTTAAGGAATATTCCATAGAAATGTCATTGCATATGCCAATAATTCTATAGCTATACAGTACTTTACCTAACCAACTGATTTCTCTCCCTCTTTCTTTCGTATCTTATCCCACGATTTTTTTCATCTTTTTTCTCGTCTTAGAAGCATCATATTTGTTTATCCTCATAGCCCTATTCAGGTACCTCATTTTGAAGAAAACACTTATCTTTGCAAAAAAATTTAAAAGTTCAGTAGGAACATCTCTTACCGTCATCTGCAACTCAGATGCCAGCTTTTTGACACAATCCTTTCCTTCCCTGAGCGTGTCACCATGGATGGCCTTAAAGACTTGCCTCATTAATTTTAATTGTCCCATGAATTTTGTGATGGAACATGCAAATTTCCTTATTCACAAAGTCTATCCATTTTTTCCCAGGGTCAGTGTTGCAGGCTTTCTCCCCTATTTCAGGATACCTGTTGACAAATTTTTGCACGATATACCCTCCTATATAGCATAAAGACTCTTCCTCAATAACATCATGGGGTTTATTTGATAAGCTGGTTATATCAGAAAATTCTAAACTGATCCCTGCATCGTTATTTTCAGTTTCAATGTCGATATTTTCGAACAAAATGCTGGTTATGCAGAGTTCTAATGCTAACTCTCGTTCATTTTCATCATCATTCGAAGGCACTTTATTCCTAACTAACGTTTCACCAGGTATGCAGAGAGAATCGTCATTTTCTGAGAATGAGTTAGTCTTATAACTAATAAAGAATTTTGTTTCCTTCCCCAGTAAAAATGATCTGAGTCGATACTTGAAACTCAAAGTATTGGGGTACTCATGAGGACCATGCATCTGCCTAATTAATCCAAAAAAATGTTCCAAGCAGTCTTGATTGATCCTTCGGGTCATTATATAATCTAGACCAAATAAGCTGCTCAACATATCAAACAGTCCAATCAAAGATTTGCTACAAAGAATAATACCTTTCTGAAAGCCTAAATAACGACTTGCATGACCTTTCACTCTCATAGTTCTCATCATGTGTTCCATCCTACCCAAAAGGTCTTTCTGATAGTCTATATCCACACCATAGGCATTTCTTGATTTTACATCCCCATACATTTCACTGGAATTCATCAAGTCAAACCAGTCATTTGCTAAATCTATGAACTCAGCTGTCACCAACCAGTTCCGGGATGAAATTAAACCTTTCTCTCCTAGAAACTTTACAGCATTAGCACATGTTTTGGACATTAACTGAGCTGCATATTTTACACGTTGCTTTTGAGTTCCTGACACATTAAGGTGATTTGGAGGCAGTTTTGGTGTTAAAGTGTATTCATTTTCTGTTTTATTCAACATTTCTCGTATAGTAGCAGATGAAATAAAGTCTCCTTTATCTGTGTAAAACCCACGCTCCAAAAAATTATTTCTTATCAACTTAATCATGTGAGGTGCATCAGCAAATACAAACACACTCCGATCTGCACACGGATTTTTAAAAGAAACTTGACCCTGTATGGGATCTATCCCTAGTTTTTTCCAGATTCTTAAATTGTTTGGTCCTAAATCATGCACCAGAGCTACAACATTAAATCCTACTTTCTCAATATAAGCTATCAAGTCAAGAAGTATATTTTGTACATCAAAATTTTCAAAACTATAAAAAAATTGGTTGTTTCCATTTATCTACTAGGCCTCTCAACATTATAACAAGAACCTTGTTGTGTGGCTTATAAAGTTCATCTAATCTTTTATCATATACCCACTCACTAGTGATGCTCATTTCGTCTACTGACATGACAGCAAGTTTTTTCGCAGGGGCTCATTGTTTTAGACTTCGAATTCATCAAGGCTAGGACGGAATGCAAAATACCAGGCTCACATTCGAATACCTTTGCCCTATTACTTAAGCAACTCTCACTGGGCAATGGCAACCCAACAACTGTCCTTAAATACTTATAACACTTTGAACTTAGGCTTCTCAAAGTTAGGGCAGAGGAAATATCATTGTCTGTCCAAGTGACTCTTTTTTGAGTGACTAAAGCCTGAATTTGTCTTGCTTAAGATTGGCATCAAAGCATACTCTAGCTGTTTTTCAACATTCAATTGAAGTAATTCCCTCAATTCTTTATTCGCTTTTTCAAGAGCTTTGATCCGTTGATTCAACTTTTTTATTTCGTCTTGTAATTCTTGACGTGATACTCCCTCATCTTCAGAATAGCCATTTTCTCCAGGAACTGAAGTTTCATCTGTATGAGCGCACAGCATTTCTTCAACATTTCTTTTCCTGCTACGTCCTCTAGCCTGATCTTCTCTTGTAGACGATGTTGGTATTGAACCTGCCATGGCAAACATACCTTTAATTGCACATTGTCTGTACCTTTCTATTGTACAATGCACAAACATTGATAAAAACAAGAGTGCAGAAATTTTAAAGAATGCATCAATACTGCAGAAATTTTGAAGTCCTATACAAGCCTAACGGTGCCAAATACTTGTTTGTTATCACATCTGTAAATATGTTGATTAGTATACAAATTTCAGCTTACCTTTATATAATGCCTTTGATGGCACAGCATTACATTTGAGGGTCTTCCTACAAGTGTTAAGGAGCCTTGCTTAAAGATCATCTTCATAATCATCATCATTGAAATGAGCTGAACAAATGACAGCATGCGTCGTGTTGATGTGATCAGCACGGTGACAGGCATGAAGCCATTTATTTTTAAATTTACTGTCTTTAGGAAATTTAAAAAAGCCTATACCCTGCCCTTTAGTGTTATCCTTACGGTTATTACAACCGTAAACTGAGCAATTATTGGGCATTGGAAACCAAGAATCTTTTTGCTTCCGCTTGCAATCTCAAACTATAGCCGACTGACACGGGTGACTTAACAAAGGCGAAGCAGACAACACAGAGGGAAGACGGGCGCCGGTGACGTCATTTTTCCCACAGCTCATGAGTGTTAGACCTGTTTATATAGATCTTGGACGGAGCTACATCTACGTCACGGGACGCGGTGGGTAGAGAAAGACTCAGAAGGGAATGTTTATAAGCCAAAAGATTTTAATTTTAATAACGGGATTTACCCAGGATTTTTTTTTTAAATGTGGTCGAACAAAATGCAATAGTTTACTTGTTTTTAAAGGTAACGGAAGGGCAATAAAAGGTTTATTTTATTTGTAGAATATTGAACTTAACTATAACATCAAGAATATAATGAAGAAACAACTTTATAGGTGATAATAAAATTCATGAGATGACCAGTGATAAATGATAGATAGTTGGCAATTTTCTTATCAAAATTATAGTAGATGATTTGTTTCCAAGAACCTGCTAACCGCCCGTATCATAATACACTGAGCTTTACTTTTGAGTGAATAGAGAGTATCAGTTCCCTTGTCATAAGTTCATTCATAAGCAACACTTATTTAATCAAATGACATAACACACAAGCGATCCCTTGCTGTCGTTGTCTTGGCTTTATGGCGTACAGGCATTAACACCGATGTTAATATTCCTGGTTCTACATTAATCTTAGAAACCCAGTAGAGACTTGATTTTTCCTGTAATATTTACAACTGATATTTAGTACAAAAGAAACCAAAAAAAAAAAAAAAATTATAACTGGTGACTTACATTCAAATGAAAACAATTTATCATTACTTAAATGGTTAGGCCTAATCTTATAACTGGTGGCATCCGGTCAACTGCAATTATATTATGTACTGGGCAAGGAACAATGGAAATATTGCCGAGGTATTGTAAAAGATTAACTAGGTCAATATTTACCCTCCATCCGGTCAAGTGCAAATATATTTACTGGCAGAGAAACAGACGAAATATTGCTCATGTACCATGAAAAGATTAACGAGGTGAAAAATTTAGTCGCCATAGGAAATTTTGGTATTTTAATTCCCTGGCCCAGGGTACATAATTACTGGCATATGGTAAACTTAAATTATACTATTTACTGAGCAAAGGAATAAGAAACTTTGCGCAGGTATCGCAAAAAAACTAACTAGGTCAACAACTTATTCACCAAAGGGAATATTGGTATTTTAATTCACCGACCCAAAGTTCTAGTCTAGTAATTATCTTTTAAGTTCGAAAATAGAAAATTTTCTAAAACCACGTTATAGGAAATCAGCTGGAATTTTCAGACGTTCAATTGTATAGAAAATAAATATAAAAAGTTTATTAACATTACACCTCTTTCCTTGTACACCACCCGAAATCTAAAGTGAAAATCGTGACATCAAACCATTTGCAACATTTGATTATCAATAGTAATAATAAGTATAGTACATATTAAGTGACAAATATATGTTATACTGTAAATATATTCAACTATATAAACTGATTTATTATGAACAGTTAACTGTACTTGAATAGAATACCACTACACTTCCTCTCTCCTTGCGTACCACAGAAAATGCAAATAGGGAAATCGTGACATCTAATCATTTGTAATATTAAGTTACAAATGGTAATAGAGAGCACAGTAACTATTAAGCAGCAAATATTTGTCACATTATAATATTTTAACAACATAAACTGATTCATTAAGAACCATCGAATTTACTTCAAAAGAATACCAAATTTTAAACTTGTCCTCTGAAGCAGGCATTGTTGGTATTGCATCAATCTTTAACTGTACAAGATGTCTTGGAATTGTGATTCCAAGTAATTCATATTTAAGGTTCCTTGCATAATCAGTTGATTCAAAATGCAAACTACAAACCCTCGAAGAATCCGCATTAAATTTGTCTTTTCTCTTGCACAAATGAACCCATTTCTTTCGGAGCTCCTCATTTTTAGGAAATTTATGAAAAGTCAGATCAGTGTTTCGATCAGAACTGGAATTACATCCATACAGTGCACAAACATTCGGCATAGTTCTACAGTGACGATGACCAAAATACAAGTGAATACACAATATAAAGTCACGAACACATTTACACTTCCTCCTCTCTGCTATACTTCCTTTATCTGACTATCAGGTAAATAGCCCATCTGCTCGTCCCGTGACGTCATGCTCGAAGTTGGTCGAATTTTGGGTCAATTGTGAACAGACCTTCTCTTTCTTAGACCACGATTTGGACTGTTAACTAGTGTAACGTCATTCCCCTTTGGAGAGCTAGCCAATCAGTGGCGTACAGTGGGCGGGGCTTAGCTGCAAAGAGCCATGGACTGCTATAATCAAGGCCACCGAAAATAGATCTATCTTTCGGTGGTCTCGGTATAATGCTGTGTGAGCCGCTGTCCATGAAACTTGAACCACTGACTGGTGGTGGCCTATCCTATATCGTTGTCAGAGGAACGATTATGGCTAACTTTAACCTTAAATAAAATAAAAACTACTAAGGCTAGAGGGCTGTAATTTGGTATGTTTGGTGATTGGAGGGTGGATGATCAACTTACCAATTTGCAGCCCTCTAGCCTCAGTAGTTTTTAAGATCTGAGGGCGGACAGAAAAAAGTCCTTTCAGAAAACTAAAAACTGTCATAACACCGACGTATGAGATCAGTGTGACACTACAGAACATCCAACAACATGGAACTGTGGAACACCAAAATGTGTAAATTGTGGCCAAAGTCATCACGCCACAAGTAAAGAGTACCCCTGTTATCTATACAATGTAGAATTGAAATTACCAGTAAATAGAACTGGGAGAGACGCTAAACACGAATTAAGAGCTGGAGGATTCATAGACCCAACAAAGAAATCTTATTACAAAACAGCCGTCAAAGGTAAAATCTCCTCAGAATCTGTTCAGGTACACACAGGAAATTTAGTTTTAAATATAAAAACCTTCCCTTAAAGAGAGACCGAATAGAGAGTGTCAAAGCCGGCGTGGAGAATGCCAGAATCAGTACAGTAACAGCAAGTAAATATTAAATATTAGATGATTTAGTTGAAAATAACGAAACAGAAGAAATACCAATACCAAAAATAGAAAGAAAGGAAAATTCAGCTAAAGGTATAAAGAGAATGAAAAAATTACCCTTTCTGCCTCATCAAAAAACGAAAATAAACAGAGAACAGAAAAAGAAACAATTATAAAAAAAAAACAAAATTAGATTATCCAAAATGACGAAGTAGAAAATATAACCCCTTCCTTAGTTTTTCCATATCAAGAATGAAGAACATCATAAAAAAAAACAGAAAAAACTCTGCTCATGTTAAAACTGTAATTACAAAAAATTCACAAAGAGAGAAACAAACGAAAACCCATTTAAGTGCATGGAGCAAAAATACTGATGCAAACAGGGCTGTTTTAATATTGGGTAGTTTTAAGTTGACAAGAATATAATAGCTTGCGGAAAGCTTGTGACTTGTTTTCGTATATAGGAAGTCAGTGTAGTTAGCACTGAAGATACTACAATCTCACCTTTCTACAAGAGACAGAAACCTCAAGGAGATTAATGGAACACTAGCATTCTGCAATATAATATTTCAAATTAGATAAACATGTTTGTTATTAAGGGTTATATTAATTTAACATACAGGTACTGCAGAAATATTTTCAGGTATACCCAAAGAAATCCCTTGGTTAAATCCCTCCTGTGACAGGTACCTTTGACCTGAGGATTATATACAGGGTGTTTCGAAATTAGAGCCCCGCCCCTCTACCGCATCAACTAAAATTGATATGGACAAAAACAAAAGTAATTCAGAACAGGTATTTATTTAAGTTTCTCTCTGAGTATTTAATATTTTGTGTGGCCTCCATCTGCCTGTACCACAGCCTGCTTTCTTGACGGGTATGGTTTCAGCAAATCGCAAAAAAGCTGAGACTCAGAATCCATTTCCCTGAGCACTTCGGTCACCTCTCTTCGCAGGTCATCGAGGCTTGGTATATCATCATATTTCACTGTGGGCGCTTCAGCACAATCCTTTAAGATACTACCAATGTTTTCCCACACATTAAGGTCAGGGGAGCTACCTGGAAATTCACTTGACAAGAAGAAATCGATACTACTGTTTCGAAGCAGCTCCTGTGTCTGAAGAGCCTTGAAACATGGTGCCTTATCATGCAAAATTGTGACTTCTTCAACAGATAACACATTTTCAGGATCTTTGAGGAAAGGAGATACTGCACCAGTAAGCACAGTTTCTCTGAAGTATTCGCCATTCCATGACTGTCCTTTTTCTTTGATGATCCACATTAACTGTTTGGCTGTGAAACAGAAAAATTCCCAAACATTCAGGAAATTTCACAACTTGGCGATAGCGCACGTCATCGCTGATATCATCCAACTTTGCAGCCCAAATGATGACATTTTTATGATTTGGCTTCCTGACTGTGTAAATGAAGAATTCATCTGATGCGGCATCATGGAGAAAGTCAGTGTCATCTCAATCTTTAAGAAATGAACCACAAAACCATGCACGGTCTTCTGTCTGTTGCTGAGTAATGTTGGGCTTGCTGATAACATGAAATGGCTTGATACCAGATTTTTACAACTCATGACATACAGCACTATAACTTCTCTTCTGTACCCTTTTTGTTTCTAGTTCAAGCGCCAATTTATGTAGACTTTCTTGGTCTACCCACTGCCTCAGCTATGATGTCTTTTGACTCCTGAGAAAGGACTTCAGTCCTTCCAAGATTCTCACTCTTTTCGCGATGACAGTCATATGGATTTTTGTTCCAGTTTCTTTTATTGTATTTAGGTACCCAGGAACATGAAATGAAGGATGTGCCAGCATCCCTGGCCTCTCTGAAGGTTATAGCCTGGATTCGGTCAATCCATCTGATTTCCTCCGAGTCGCTAGCCATGGCTGTAACTAACTTCGTCACTCTGTCTGAAAATACAAGAAATGTAAAATGAAAAATAGCTTAATAGAAACTTAGAATAATGTACTTGGAGATAGGCTATAGCAGAAAACTTCATAACTTTCCATTGTTCTTTGGAGGGGGGCCTCTAATTTCGAAACACCTGGTAGATTTGATTACCTTAATGCTGTAAGTGGTGTTCACAGTATTAATGGCAGTGATGTTAGCCACAGGTAAAAATGAAGGCAGGCCTTATATGCAACAATAAGGCCTTTTTATAAAGATATCCATTATAAATGCCATGTTGATGCTCTCAAAGGTGAAGTGAGTCCATATATGGAACCTCGATATTGATTTTTTTTTTTTTTTGCAAACAAACCTGTTGAGAGAGATACCTTCTGCTCTACTCGATGGTTGTGTTGGGTATGGCTTTCAAGTAACTCTTGCTTAAATAAGAGGGAAACCAGTCAGATCACTTTACTCAAAACGGCAGTTATTGGCACCTCAAATCATCGATCTTCAGACATTCAGCTCTCTAGTAATCTCTTTTAAATGATTATGTTAAATTCATGTAGCAGCCTTTGTCAAATCAGAGATGGTAGACATAAAAGTTTAAACCATCCGTGTTTAAACAAGCTACTTAGATCAATAATGATACCAAACGTGAAAAACGAAAATTGAGTTACATAATACGAGCACTTCTAATATTTCCATGTCACAGGACCATTGTGGTACTGGATGAATGAAAAATTTATACGGTATGCAAATACAGTATATTTTTTAGTTAAGGGGAGTTCATTGAAAGTTAAGTTTATATAAAATTTGTGTTTCACAACGAAAATATTTCCTTGTTAAGTCACATTACTTCACTGTAGAATATTAATATTCTGTGCTGAAGCTATTATGGGCTACAGAACTGGGGAATATTTTTCTTCGGTTCAGATCTAAATGTCCCTCTATACTGTTTCTCTTAAGTTTAATGTAATCATTACCACAACTTCTTTCATATTATATAAAAATATCCACTTCATGAAAGTGTTCTAGTAGACTAGGAAAAGATATGGTTAAAGTTGTGCTCTCAGTTGAACATTATTTTAGAAGCTTTGGTGGCTGTTGGGATTAGCCATCTGTTAATGTTTGGATCTACAATGCTGCTATAGCCTTTGGTTTTGGAGTGTTAAGGGTGGAAATACTTTCATAATGATGTGATGGATCCAAGGTGAGGTCTTTCCATAGGTAAGACTCCTGGTTTCTGTCCAATGAAATTTTGTCAATCTTTTATATTTTCAGTCGTTCCGATTTTGTTGTTCATGAGGAACTGTGATTTGATAGATAAAATTTAAAAATAAGTTAATAATAAAAGCACGAAAACATAGCATTTGTCAAATTTAAATCTAATTTTTTAAAAATATTACTTAACTTATTATGAATCTTAATATACCTTTTCAGTGTGGAAGCATGAGTAAATGTATTTATTGTGTGTATGTGTTACAGTATGAGAACGTGTGCCTCTGTGGTATTTTATCCTACTCCTTCGGGCCAGCCCTATAAGAGCTGAAAGTCAGCTTAGTGGTCTGGTTAAACTACTTTAATAGTACTACTGTCCGGCTGCTCACCATAACTGTAACATTAGGGATGACTGTATCTTTATGATGTCTGTGCCTGTGTCACTTTTAGGGGTGGTATCCCTTTCAGTTATAGGAGAGTATGTTATATGAGGGGTATTTAGGAGAGTTTTTATTAGTGCCAGCTGGTAGATAATAAGGGGGCCATGGGTGATTTGTTGTTTATTTTTAAAATTAACTTGGCTTCTGTTTTTTCCTTACTTTCATTTTTCGTCATTTTTTACCAAAAGTGGAATCCAGTTAGAAAATAGATCAATATGGAAGGTAATGCTTGTGTTCTTTCCCGGACCTTTTGATTCTCTGACACTGACTATGACTACATCTGGCATGGCTAAGGCTATAGTCTGAACTCCCCTAAAAATGAAAACCCTGGGGGCACCAGATGAATAAAAATTTTGGTGGTAATCGTGGTAACTTCAGGGTGCTTTAATATATATATATATATATATATATATATATATATATATATATATATATATATATATATATATTCCTATGAATGTCAAGGGATACTTACTTGATTCTGGGCAGCAACAGATGAACGCAAGGAGTTCTTTACATTATCAAGAAGTCTACTGTATTTATTAGACATCTGACTCAATATTAGGGCATCTTCATAGACAAGGCAAGGGAATATCTGTGACTTAGGGCCTTTTCCATATGAGGGAAAATTATGTAAACTCAAGGGTTCTCTGAACTAATTATATTTATATAACAAACAGAGATCAGAAGAATGACCAATTACTGGGCAGGTAGTAAATAATAAGGGCCTGCTAAATGAATGAATCCTACACAGAATAAATATTCTACGCTGATGATGTCTTCATAACAGGAAACATCGCAGCGTGGTTAGAAGGGGGGACTGCACATGGATAGAGCTGAGTGATTCCACAGTCAAGGCCTATCTGCAATATATGCAAGACGGTTACTTGCAAGAATAATATGACGCACAAAGGTAACTGAGGGAATGCGCAGGTGGTTCAAAATAACTCAGTTCAACACTAAATGAATAATTATGTTAACACTGAATGCTCCAACACAAATTACTGAAGGTGATCACACAGTGGAAAATAAATGAAAATCAGGCGGAGAAATAACAGGAATCGTGACTGACTAAGAAACCTTATTCCTGTACATTACCTTCGTCAAGATGACGGTGTCCTCGTTCGATAGGGCGCTGGCAGTGGAGGAGGGAATAAAAATGCCACTGCAAACGTGTACTGGTTCGAACCTCGGGTCGAACATGTGCGGCAGCACTCCAGTGTTTCATTTTCCTTCGTGGATTTTGTCTTTATTTGTATCTTCATCATGTTCCATATTTTCATGATTCAGTTATACACACACACACAAAAATATATATATATATATATATATATATATATATATATATATATATATATATATATATATAAATTATGTATATATATATATATATATATATATATATATATATATATATATATATATATATATATATATATATATATATATATATATATATATATATATATATATATATGTATATATATATATATATATATATATATATATATATAATAATAAATTTCTGACTCACACCAGGATCAAACCCAGGTCTTTCAATTGAAAGGCAAGGGCGCTGCCCACTAGGCCATACAAGTCATAGAAGAAGTTGGAACTTGAGCGCCACTACAAGGTAACTGCTTGCATACCAGTGTGTTTTCCCCAACTTCCCGACTCAGCAATGACCCAATTGACAGCATTTCATTCGAATTATCCCTTCTGAGTGAATATGATAGAAATAATCAACACACAATCACGTGTGGAACAGAAATAAATTTCTGACTCGCATCAGGATCGAACCCAGGTCTTTCAGTTGAAAGGCAAGGACGCTGCCCACAAGGCCTAGTGGGCAGCGCCCTTACCTTTCAATTGAAAGTCCTGGGTTCGATCCAGATGTGTGTCAGAAATTTATTTCTATTCTACACGTGATTGTGTGTTGTTTATTTCTAATATATATATATATATATATATATATATATATATATATATATATATATATATATATATATATATATATATATATATATATATATATATATATATATATATAGAGGTTTTATGACGCAGTATTTTATAATAGTGTGTGTGTATCCTTGAAAGTGGATATACAATTTTAATTATTTACAAAATTCTGTCTCTGTGACCTTTATTTTTGTACACCAAATGATTTATTTGAAATCAGTTAAATCTTCTCTTAATACACACACACATATAAATTTATATATACACATATATACACACATACATACATATATATATATATATATATATATATATATATATATATATATATATATATATATATATCATACACACAAGTTGTAATGTGTCAAGTTTATAATGATGATGGTAAAAAATCTTTTTTTTTTTATCCTTACGGCACTTATTGTGAATAAAATTACTGGGTATGATCGTTTTAATCCAGACCTTTGCAAACTCGCTGACTTGTATACGAAATGTGAAGCGAGTTATTGTTACTGTTTATGTCATCTGTTCAGTTTTCTGGAACGATGAAGCTTTTTCTTGGTTAATTAGAGTCTGTTTCTACTGAACGGATTTATAAATTTTTCCAACTGTGTCTGGATGGAGCAGTTTTGTCCTCCGGCAGCATGGTGAAAGGTGTCTTGCCTGTTGATCGTCTTCCGAATAGAGATTTGGATTGGACGTGGACCAACTTATGATTAGCATTGGTTCGTAAGCAACCCATCACCATCAGGATTGGTTGATAGGCATCCCATCATGATTAGGATTAGCTGATAAGCGTCGTATCATGATTAGAAATGATGAACTGTAGTCGTGTGGTGTTGTGCCGACAGGGGCCGTCGCTTCGAAGCCTTCACCCATTGTGAAGAATCCCCGAAGCTAAATACGTGCGTGTGGTTTCAATTATCTCCCGAGTCTGATCAAGCAAGATTCTTGAGGTAATGTCTATATCAGTGAGAACACAGGTTTGCCCGATCTTGCCAATAAGATTCTGAGAAATATAGTCCGTCTCCACCCACCCTCTGTTTGGGTAAGGAGTTTTGGCACTTTTGGTACAGGAACTAAAAGCTCAGTCTCCCAGGCTCTCCCCAAGAAGGAAGACCTGTTATTAACGGACACTAATTTTCATGATGTAAATCATTCCCGATATGTCCATGAAACGCGATTTGTAGATGATATTATTCCGATCGAATTCAGAGCGGGAATAGAAACCGAAACAGTCAAATACTACTTTTGGTTTAAAAGGGAAAATGAGAATTTTACTAGTGGTATATTTCAATTTTATGTGACCGTTTTGCTCCTATAGCATAAGGCAGAAGGTCGCAAACTTATTGGCAGAATGTCTTAATAAGGAAAGAAAGCAGATATCGCCCTTATACCACTGAGTTATAAGGATAAGATCACCGAAGCGGTATGCCCGAGGCGGCTCTATGGCAGGTTATGTTTACTGACTGACAAATCACTGCAAAAATTCCTACATGGGCTGCAGGAGTTCCAGGGCTCTGCACCACCTGGTGTGAGAAGCAGGGGAGGGGCCCACGAACGTACGTAAGGAAGATAAGCGGTCCCTCCAAAAAAATGAGAAAGAAAAGAAAGGAAAAAGTTAAGAGACAACAAACAAGATGAAAATATACGTACATTTTTGCAGCAAAGATTGCTCCGTCATTTTCGATGTAAATCGCACTTTACTAGACCTTGGAGCCACTTATGCTATGCTTGAATAAGTCAGTTTCTGAAATAACTTTGTGTTATATAAGAAGCGATCACGATGTTACGCTTTTACCTTTTTTCGGTCATTGGGATGTTTTATTGTTTTGTAAGTTTCATTTATTTCCTTCACTGCGCATGGTTACCAGAGATAAAAGGCATACTTTGTGTATTTTGTGCTCTCTTTTATCAAAAATAAGGTCAGATAGACGTTCACTTTCCAAATAAAATATCCTTGTGGTTTGAAATTATCGATGGATCTGATTTATTATCGACGGTACGCTGTTAATACATAAATTTTTGTTACAGTAATTTATAATTTATTTCTCGTAGGAGGTGTATAGAAAGCCTGAGGTTAGTGCAGAAATGTGTCAGATTCAGATGTTGTTGAAGTGACCTAATCAGCGATTCATGGGGAAACTATTAGGCACCTGAAATGAATTTTTCATGTTTGCCCAGTTCTAGTTTTCAGTAATTTAGTAAGTTAGGGTCGGAATTGTTTGCTGAAAACAAGCTTGTATTTAGCTTGACAAGCCAATTAGACAGATGTCGAATGAAGAGAAAATTCACTTCCTCCGTGAACTAGCACATGCTGGTGCACTGTCCCAAATTTAATCGCCTTAGGGCAAAGTACTTACTAACTGGGAGGAATATTTTAGAAATTTTAAAGGATGGTCTACCAAGTTGATTTAAATTCTTTTCAGTGTTTCTAGATTGAACTTGAGTTTTTCATTATCATATATGCATTAACACAGTTTAGAGAGACGTAAAATTTTAATGTGGTTGAAGCAGAGGCAAACAAAAATGGAAATATGTAAAAGATACGAATTTGCATTGACTTATTTTTACACCAAGATAAGATTCACGAAGACCATGGTATTGGTAATGAATTAAAAAGTGTTTCCTAGATGCTCTCATTGCTAAGTAAAGTAAGTGATGTGAAGTTGACGAGTGGTGTTGCCTTTGTTTGAGATGTAATTTGTAATGGCCGGACAAGAGATCATTGAGTTGAGAGAACTAGTATGAGGAAAATGAAAAGCAAAGGATTTTCGATGGAATTTGCACAAGATGTGGCTGAGGTCAATATTGATAACAAATAAAAAATATGAGAAGTTAAAAGATTGAAATTGATAAAACTGTTACATTAACTTAGAACATGGGGAATAATAGGAAATATACTAGAACTTGCAAAGATATGGGGAGGATAAAACCAACTTGTGGAAATTATTTGCTTAGAGTTCTTCCTTTCCTCTTTCGTCGTTTTTGCTGCGTAGGTGGGAAGCTCCTGGTATCCCCCCCCCCTTTTTTTTATCTCTTTTACTAGTCAGGGTTTAGATCACGGCTCTATAGTATCAGAGTCAAATGAAAAGCAGTGATACCTCATTTCCCTCAATTGTTAGAGGTGTAAAGATCAATGCCATTGTTTTTTTAAGTTAATGCAACCCATTGCTATTTTTTTTATATCATACAGCACCCTATACAACGCTCATATACTTGATGCAAATAAAAGGTAATGGTAGGAGTCAAGATTTTTAGGGCAAGCTATTATTTACCAACTTGATATCAGTCAAATGTAACACGATTTATATTGATATGCATGGAAAGGAAAATATATTGAAATCAGCTTCAATGAGGAACATATCATTATAATCATTGTGTCTGGGATTGTCTAACATCTCCTGCCCACACTTCTGGGGTGGCCAAGTGACTGTTACCCGCTATAGAAATAATTACCTATTCACGCTACACTAAATCTTGCCACGGGTCTTTTCGCACAAATGCAGTGTTGCAACCACGGGGGACAATTCCATATCCTGCTGGCCATTATCGAGTTTGTTGAAGCCTACTCTGTGTAAACATATCCATTCACTGCCCACCTGGTGGATGAGGTGAAGCCTCATGGCATCATATGTTTACATCACAAATAGTTTTGGGATCCTTTTCTGTGATCTCGGTTCCGGCATCGGCGACTTCATTTTATAAATATCAAAACTATCGAATTTAGGTACTAAATAATACTTGCAAAAATTAGGTAGGGTTATAAAATATACACTTGCCAACTTTCCACCTTTATCCGATGCTTTGATAAAAAGGCGTTGCCGAAAAACCGTGTTTCATTGGCTCTGAATCCCTTAGTAGTAAACCTTCTAGTGTAATTACATTGGAACCCAATGCTCCAGCACGGAGCAAAGGGAAATTCGCCAGAAATGTATGTGAAATAGTATCAGGGATATTTGAAACCTCTTCGTATGATAAATATTTGATCCCCAATCTGGAAGATTCTAATTGTGACAATTTTAATGTGTACAGAGACATTGTGAAGTGTTGTGGCTGAGAACCTAAGATATTATAGGAAGGTCAAGGAAAACTGACAGTAGATTTGGCCTCACCAAGAACTTTAAAAAATTAAAAGCCATTTTGCACCTTTGAGGAGTTGTAGACTGCTCTACAATTTTAACAAAATAATGCCTCCATGGATGATAAGTGCTCCCCAGATATGTAACAAACTATGTACAATACCAGTTAATAAATTGAATAACCCACTTGCTATGAAACTGTATGCTCTGGAACATATCAAGGTACACAGTAATAATCATTTATATACTGATGGTTCCAAAGATGATATGGAGTTGGAAACCAAGCCTCTTTTACATAACAAAGCATCAGTGTTCACTGAATAAAATAAAAACAGCATTAACAACTATATATGAAAACCAGTTTAACCCATCTTTAATTCACTAAGTTCAATAAATGCAATAAACTCTTATACTCCAAAAATAAAATTGTAAATGAAATTAGACATACATTACATGAAATGAAAATGCAAAAGATATCTGACATATGTTGGATACCATCTGTTGAAGGCAATGAAAAAGCTGAACCTAAAAGAGATATTACACTCCCAATATCAGCAAATTATTACCATTAGAAGATTATACTAGATACAGTAAAGTGGTGATTAAGAAGAAATGGCAAAATAACTGGAGGGAAAACAATTAAATTAAGAGAAATAAAAGAAACTGTAGACCCGTGGCCATCATCTTATCAGAATTGCCGCAGGTTTTCAGTAATGTTGACACGGCTAAAAATTGGTCACAAAACTGCCATTTACCTGATGAGTAACCCCCATGCCCCTATACCTATGTGCGAAATATGGTACAAATAACAGTAAAGCATATTTTAAAGGTATGTCCAAAATATAGAATCTAAAGAGACATTTTATTTAAAAGATATTCTTTTAAAGATATACTTCAGAAAATGACAAATTTTCACTTTTTAATATTTTAAAATTCCTTAAATTTAATAATTTATATGATAAAATATAAGATTTATAGAACAATTTATAATATATTCTAATTAACTTAAAATATAAGATTCATAGAATAATTTATAAAATATTCCTAATTAACTTAATTAATTCTTAGATTAACTAAGTCACTAGTTATAATTAAATTCTTAGAGAGTTTAAATAGCTTGTCTAATCCTTCGGGCCAGCCCTAGGAGAGTTGATAAACTCAGTGGTCTGGTTAAACTAACGTTAAAAAAAAAAAAAAAAAAAAAGTACATGCCTTTAGAATCATTCTAAAGAAAATGATATTTGCACCCCAACTGATGATGTAGAAGAATTAAAAGATCAAGGTGTGATTAGAGTTGAAAGAATGAAGATCAATGGAGACTTAGTTCCACTTGCAAATTTAATTAGTTCCTCTTGCAAATTTAATTATTACATTCAGTTCTAACCGCTTACCTAATGTAATAAAAGCAGCATGGTTACATATTAAGGTTAAGCAATATATCCCAAGACCTAGATGATGTTTTTATTGACAAGAATATGGTCATATGTTAGGATCTTGTGGGCAGAAGGTACAAGGCAAGTCTGCCATTTGTGTTAAGGGTAGTGAACCAGAACATGGCGCTACCAGAGGTGTTTCCTTAAGTAACACAAAAGGAAGATCATGGCTGTGCCAGTAATTTCTGGTGCTCCTGCCTATTAGAGGCTGTGCCAGTTGTCTCTGGCACTCCTGCCTCTTCAGAGGTCGTGCTAGATGTACATGACACTCCCACCTCTCTGGAGGCAGCACCAGTTATAACTGGTGTATCGTCATCTTTGGAGCCTGTGCCAGCTCTGTCTGGCACTCCTGCTTCTTTGGAGGCTGTACTATCTGTATCTGGTGCTTGTGTCTCTGTGGAGCCTGCACCACCTGTGACTGGTGCCCCCGATGCTTCTGAGGATGCAACAATTGTGTCTAACATTTCCATCCCTCCTTAGGCAGTGCCAGTTTTGTCTGGCTCTCCTGGGCCTGATATATCTTAGACAAAGATGCCATCAAAGGTGCCCAACACCCATAATAAATACTAGGGGGGCTGTGCAATCTGCAGCAGGTTCCTTCTCAATGGAAACAGCACTATCATCATCCTTGAGACAGAAGAAAGCCATAAATAATCAGTCCCCTGGAAAAAAGCAAGATCAGGGCATTAAAGTAAAATCACTTGAAAGGGGCTGTAGTTTACCGGACTAAATCTAGGTAAAATACATTAACTTTCTCCAGTGGAACTGTCAGGGACTAAGAGCTAAATGGGAAGAATTGAGGTTGCTCACATCAGAAGTGTCTCCAGTATGTATAGCTTTGAAGAAGACTATGATTGGTAATAATACATGCCCCAGCCCACGAGAGTATACATCCTATCATTCCCCTTATAACATATAGGAAGCCAGTGGGGGTGTAGCTTTATATATTTGTAATGACACCCCACAAAATCCTGTAAGTATCCAGTATCCAGTCTACCCTGCGAGTGATAGTGTGCAGATCCATTTGCAAAGTCTCCCCCACTGGTGAATTTAAATTCCTTATTAGATAGCTACAATTCCTTTGGTTTTTCTGGCAGATATGAGTAGTTGAAACCCTCTTTGGGGTGGTATCATTAGCAGTCAAAGAGGAAATCGCCTCTGTTCCATCACAGAAAGTGAAAATGTAGGAATCCTAAATAAATGGGAGTTTACACATTTTCAAGTTCAAATAGGCACATTGTCAGCAACTGACTTATCTATATACAGTGATGACTGCCTTATTGATTTTAATTGGAGGGTGATAAATGACAGATTTACCAGTGACCATTTTCCAATAGCAATGAATGTATCTTCAAATCCTCCATTTCAAGGCTACCTAAGAGGAACATTGATAAAGCTGATTGGGCAACATTCCAGGAACACAGCTCAATACGTGACTTGGCTGATGACTTTCCCTGTGTAGATGATGCTCTTGACTTTTTGAATATGATTATATTTTCGGCTGGTCTTTCGTCAATACCTAGGACTTCGGGCATATTTAACCACGACCAGGAAACTCATAGAACTATGACATCAGCTTTCCCAGATATCGCAGACGAAAATGTGAGTATTACTGTATTGAATTTTGAAAATCAAGAGCTCATTTCCGCATGGAAACTAAAAAAGCACGAAAGGAATCTTGGACAATTTTCATATCTTCAATAAATTCGAAAACAACCTTCACTTTAGTTTGGAAGAGTATAAAAATAGCAGGCAAATTTACTCTTGTCAAGATCCAGTTATCAAGATCAATGGTTGTGAAGTAGCAGATCCCCAGCTAGTGGCAAATGAGTTTGCTAAACATGTTGCTAATGTTGCAAAGAAAAATGATGACAGACCCTATTCAGCTTAAAGAAGGATAATGGAACAGGGTGAAATGGATTTTAATACATCAAGGAATGAACAATGCAAAGAACCTTTTACTATAAGAGAATTTGAATCAGTCTTAAGTAAATGTAGTGAATCAGCTCCTGGACTGGATGATGTAACATATTCAATTATTAAGCATGCCCCTGAAGATACCAGATTTTTCATATTAAGCTTTATTAACAAAATATTCCAAGATCATATCTTCCCTAAGCTATGGGAGATGTTAAAGTTACTGCTATTTGTGAAACCAGGGAAAGACCCATTCAAGACAGAAAATTATCGTCCCGTTGCACTGACATCATGTCTGTGTAAATCGTGGAAAAAATGGTGAACACACGTTTGATGTGGTACTTGGAGCGTGGTAAATATCTATCACATGCACAATGTGGTTTTAGAAGTATGCACTCAACAACTAATAATGTTGGTTCGAATGGAATCTTCAGTATCATCACGTCACTGTTTCATTTGATCCTGAGAAGGCTTATGAGTATGGTACAACATGGATATATGGCATTCTGAGGGTTCTTTATGAATGTAACCTGAGAGGCAATTTGCCTCTTTTTATCCAGGCATTTAAAAAAAAAATAGGTTATTTCAGGTTCAGGTTGGAGCAACAATGTCAGATGTATTCAACCAAGAAGGAGTGCCACAAGGAAGTGTTCTAAGGGTAACCTTGTTCACTTTAGTAATCAATGGGGTATCAAAAATAATTTCCCCAGATGTAGCTTGTACTCTTTTTGTTGATGACTTTTCAATATCTTTTATAGCAACAAGGATGGGAGTGGGTCAACGCTGCCTTCAGCGGTGCGTTGATAGTATAGTAAAGTAACGTGGGCTGAGATGAATGGTTTTAGATTTTCTGCTAGTAAAATGGTAACCATGCTCTTTTGCTGTATAAGAGGATTCCATCCTGATACAGATCTGTTCATACATGGGCAGAGAATTCCATGTGTTGGTGAAACAAAGTTTCTTGGGTTGATTTTTGATAGCAAGCTGACTTGGATTCCACATCTGAAAGATATTAAGACAAAATGCTTGAAAGCAATGAATGTGGGGTGCAGACCGAACTCAGATGTTGAGACTATACAAAGCCTTGGTCTTTTCAAAATAAACTTATAGGTGTGAAGTGTACACTTTAGCGAGGCATTATAGCTTTAGAATGCTCGATTCAAATCATCTCCCACTGATAGCATGCTTGTGGATCCTGATAAAATGCCTCTGGATCTTCAATACTAGGATCTGCTGGTTCGAAACTGGTACAGATTTCAGAGGCTTCCTAAATCTTTGACCAGCATTTGTATGAGAAATGAAAGTCATTGGCAGTTTTATGAAAATCACCCCAAGCAACTTCAACCATTTGCTTTTAGAGTAAAATGCATCATCGGGCAATTAAACACGCCAAGGATGGAGATTTGACCAGAAAAGTATTCAGTTAACCTCCTCTGGAACCTTCCAGAGGTAAAATTTTGTAGATATTTTTGCGTTACCAAGGCAGAACTGGAACCTTCCAGAGTAAAATTTTGTAGATATTTTAATTTTACCAAGGCAGAAATGTCCAGTGAGGCAATGCGGTCAATATTTTTAGATCATTTCCCGCAACATGATAGCTCCATTGCAGTTTTCACGGATGGCTTTAAGTCAGATGCTGGCATCAGCTTTGGAATGGCCTTACCTGATATAGAAAGAAATGGGAGATTTAACTCAGAATGGAAACAATTTTACTATATATTGTGACTCGAGAAGTGTTCTTCAGTCGTTGGAATTTTTTAACTATTTAAACCCTCTGATTTTATAGATATCGGAATGGCTGCTTTTAGTGAAAAGAGGTAAATAAATAAATTTTTGCTGGGTGCCTTCCCATGTTGGGGTGGTTGGGAATGAGCAACCTGATCAACTTGGTAACTCAGCAGTCACTTCCCCAGAACCCAGATGATGAGAAGATGTCTACTGCCATGTCAGGATGTATATCGTTTAGTAGATCAGAAAATTAAAAAAAAACTTTGACAGTCCCTATGAGAAAATATTTTAACCAACCAAAAAATGCACAGTATTACGTTATCAGTGTTTTCTTGGTGATATTCTTATATGTCAAGGAGGCAAGAAACAATGTTGTGCAGGCTTAGGATTAGTCATACAAGACTCACTTATGGGTTCTTGATGTCCGGCGAAAATCCTCCATTCTACGATGATTGTATTGTGTCCTTGACTGTGAGGGACGTTTGCTGTTCGAATGTCAAAGCCTTGGGAATCTGAGACATAGGTTCCTGTTCTGGGGACGTGACAGAGAAGGGGTTTTTACCCTTGTTATAATTTTCGGTGATGAGTGTAATATAAAGCAGTTATATATCTCTGTGAAGGAGGCAATCCTCCTCAAAAAATTTTAAACCATGTACACACTCAGCATGTATATACAGTACATGTGAATTTACAGATTTGATTAAATATATATTTTTAGATATTCCCTATATGAACTCATTTTAAATTTATTTATTTGCCTTTTTAGTTATCTATTTAATTTTATTATGGCGTCAATAACCTAGGTGCTGTGACGCCAGTTTTAGCAGTCATAAATCAAGTCAACAGATAGTGATAGTAGAAGTGACTTTTTTATGGCCGGAATTGAAAGTGTTAACTGCAGTGAGCAGATTCCTTGTTCCACCACTGAAGCGTGAACACAAGCTTAGAAGGGTAGGGGAGGGAGAGGGAGTTGTAAGTCTGCTTCCCTCACTGCTGAGCCTGGTCCCTCGCATGCAACTCCTTTTCTTGTGTTGCTGGTAATGAAGATGAAGATGGTCTACGGATCCTAAATCCCCTGTATTGCATGAATTTACGGATGTTTTGTGTCTGAAAGTGCCAGTGCCAACAAGTCCCTTAGGTTTCTTCCAGCTATTTTTCACATTAGAATTACCCCCTTATTTGATGGAAGAGACTAATCATTATGCCATTTATTGCAGGGATGTTCTCAAACAAAAAAGTGCACTGAATTGGCAGGGCTGCAAAATTACCAATGTTGAACATTATGTCAGAATACACATTTTTATAGGGGTGCTGAAGTTGCCTATAGAATTAATGTATTGGTCTAAACATGAGTACTATCTAGGTGCATGGCAACTAGTGATGTCATACGCAAAGTTCATGCAAATATCATGCTATTTTCATGCAATGACTTGGGTACTGATACCTCCAGATAATATTGATGGGCTTATTCTTGGGCAACCAGTGCTTGAATACATCCAAAACTTGTGTCAACATGTTTATGTACCTTCTTTGGATAAAGACATGCTTCCGTGGAAAGGCAGGTTATTTTTCAAAGTGTATAAACCTAAGAAGCAAATGAAATATGGAATCAATATTTATATTTTTTGGGGCAGAATCTGGTTATGTGCTTGATTTCATGGTGTACCATGGTACAAATTATCCTCTGAGTGATGTGGATTTTCAGTTGATTGCCCCATATCTGAATAAAGGTTATCACAGGTTAATCGATAATTATTACAACTCCGTGCAGCGGACAGAAGAGCTGTATGAACATGGGGTACACACCAGTGTCACTTTACGACTATGAGAGGGTCACCAAAGTCACTCAAGGCATTGGTAAAAAAAAAAAAAAAAAAAAAACCCTCCCCGCTGCAGTATCAACTTCCGAAGGAAAGGCTATACATTTAATATGATGATGAATGGACACAAGGTTGGTTACTGTAATAACCAACTTGCGGGGCAAAGGCACAGAGGAGCATGTTAAAAAAGAAGAAGGTGAAGAAGGGTGGAGTTACTGAATGGTGGCTACGGCAATACAAGGACCTGTCATCATTGGGGTATACATACAGTATATGAGGTGAGTTGATCACTTTGACCAGATGATCAAGCACTACAGCTTTCTACAGAAGGGAGTGAAGTCATTCAGTACTGAGATGAATGAAGATGAAGTTTAAAATTTATTTATTCATATTCCTTTATACATTTACACTGGTTTACATACATACATTTAATACGTTTACACAAGTTTGCATACTCACAATAAATCTACACAAAAAATACTAATAAAAATAAAAATGTTAAAAAAACTAACGTAAATAAGGTTGTATAAATGTATCTTTTAAAAACACCAGATTTGATATACTGTATTTGTCATCTAAAATTTAACAAAGGTTTTTGCCTTGCAGCTGATGTATACAGTGTGCAACGATAACACTTTTTGTAGATTGTGTTATTTAGGAGTGAGAGAGAGGCCCGCTTCTCCTTCCATACTTTTCTTATGTACTGATATATAGCATGTTTCATGTCAGTATGTGGCACCCCATGCCATACTTTTCTCATTTTCCGTTTTCAGAAATGCCGTCTTTGCTTCCCCATCATCAGCTTCATTTCCACAGATGTCAACAGGAACTGGTACTCAAAACTGTATGACCTTGGACTTAGAGTCCAGGCGAACAACCATTTTTGAATTTTAGTAAAAACAAAGGAATACAACCATTCATTTGCTTTATAGCAAATACACGACTAACATGTAACAGGCTTCTTCTAAAACTTTTTTATAATTGCCATCTCAGCAGTGAAAATAGATGCATAATCTGACATTTGCCCAGAACTTATCACATTTTTGCCAACAACTGCACATCTTACATCATTTGTAGATTTGGATGCATTAGTGAATAATTTAATGGATTTCTTCTGTATCTGATTATGATTGTTCAAATCTGCCTTTTATAACTTCATCAGAAAGATCGTTTTTTGTTTAAAGATTTAGCACATACTTTAGGATCTGGAATCATACATGGTAGAAAATCACATATTTAAACGGTTCAATTTTTTCCTCCCTTATCAATTTATCCTAACCTCTTCTAAAATTCAAATTTGTAGGGGTTTAGGTAAATTAGCCTTATTAAATTTATCCACATTACACTGAGTTAGTACTTTAAATGTTGCGTTGCTATTGATATGGCTTTCAGATTAGTGATGTGCCTCAAACTCAACTCCTGTCTCCACAGATCTAACAGTTCATTAGTGTCGACATAGATGCTATCAACTGATGATGTCCTAAAAGCACTAGAGGAGATACAAAGGCCTGTATTATGAAGTACATCCAATTCTTGTAAATTAGTTTTATATGCCGAGGAATATATTTGGCACCCATACTGTAGCTCTGATCCACTTAAAGACTGATAGTGCCTAAGAAAGGACTTTCTATCTGTACCCTAGTTATAGATGGAGATAATTTTAAAAATATTTAATGATTTTTCATTTTATTATTGAGTATATCAGTATGACCAGACCAAGCTAACTTTGAGTCAAAAGTCATGCCAAAGAATTTTACTTCTTTCTGAAATGGAAGAATTTCATCTTTCAGTTTCAGAGGAGGGATGTCCTTTCTTCGACTTATAGTAAACTGAACCCCCACAGTTTTAGAGCCAGAGATTTGAAGCCGTTATAATTTGCCCCATTCAGTTTTAGCATTAATACTGTTTTGCAGAAGTTTGCATGCACCTGAGGAGGCATATTTAGTTCATATATGGCTAGATCATCTACATACAGTGAGCAATTTAAAGGCCCTTGAATGACCTCTGCTATGCTGTTAATGGCAGTAGCAAAACCTGTAATACTTAGTATACTGCCCTGTGACACTCCCTCCTCTTGAATGTATGGATTAAAAATTTTAAAACCTATTTCTACTTTAATATCTCTTTTTGATAAGGGGTTTCAAAACCTTATCGTGTTACTCTTAATTCCCATTTTAACGAGTTGTTTGATGATTCTGTGGCGCCACTTGGTATCGGAAGCCTTCTGCAGATCAAAGAAAACACAGATAGTCTGGCACTGCTCAGCAATGCCCTGCTGAATCTGATTTCATTAGTGAAGGGTCAGGTGTAGATTCGTTCTTCCTAAATCCAAATTAAAAAGGTGACAGGGGGCTAACTGATTCTAGATATCAGACCAATCGAGTTTTTATTATTTTCTCCCTTAATATACATTCATAACTAGTAAAAGCAATGGGTCTATAGCCAGATGGGTCTGGTGGATCTTTCATCAGTGTTGCAACAGCCATATTAAAGAGATTTCCCAACTCTATGGAAGAATGCCAGTTTCCCAGATCTTATTGATAATCTTCAGTTAGAAACCTTTGGCATCTTCAGAAAGTTGCTTCAACATCTTGTGTAGAATTGTGTCCTCACATGGGACGAAAGTTTGGTAGAGACAATGCATCTCTCAATTCTTTTAAGGAAAATTTTGTATCATATGCTTCACTGTTATTTTTTCTCAGACATAAACAAACCTGACAGTTCCCCATACTTTGAAAATTGGGGGAATAATTACTTGAACTAGAAATTTAAGCAAAATGACTTCAGCAACTTCTTGTGGATTGGTGATTGGTGATCTGGGAATTAATTTTTATGTTGGAGTGGGAGTTGGAATATACTTCCCGTTAATTTTTCCTGTTATTTTTTACCAAAGAATCTGGAAGGTGTTTTTGAATTGATAACATTTATGTAGAAAAGCCGCGATTCTCTCTACTTTTCTGTAGTATTCTTTTTTTTTTTTCTAAATCGTAAATTCTCTTCGCATTTGGGGAACTAGTTTTCTTGCATTTGCTGAAATATTTTCTTCCTCAATGTACTGCGGGTTCTATTTAATCGTGGAATTGCTGGTCTACGAGGCTGGCCTGTTGTAATTAAATCTCGAGCACTTTTTAACACTTCACCCGTGAAACAATATTAAGCGTCAATATGACACTCAAATTAGTCAGAGGGTTCTGTAAGAATGGCGCTTTTCTGGCATTTTAACCAAGGTACTTCTCTCACCTTCAATTATATATATATATATATATATATATATATATATATATATATATATATATATATATATATATATATATATAATATATATCTTTTCCTCCATATAAATATATTTCTGTATATATATATATATATATATATATATATATATATATATATATATATATATATATATATATATATATATATATATATATATATATATATTGTAATATGGTCTTTTCCTCCACCAAAGGTATTTCTGTATTTAAAGTGAGTTTTAGTTTTATTTTCTTGTCTTTTCGTGTTTTGGTCGTTTGATGGCTCATCTTCTGCCCTTCACTTATTATTTTGGGCGAGTATTGGAGAGTGTGTTCTACTTTTTCGTGTTGGAAGGACAGCTTGCCATACAACTTTATGTTGGTATCACTTTTGGGAGAAAAAGATCACGGCTTTGGATTATTTTGGCGATGCCTTGGTGCTTGCCGTAATCATTGTACCTGTTTGGATCTGTGCAGTGGATTTTCCTCCTGTGTCTCCCAGAGTTCTCTTATTGTTTTACCTGCTTTGTCTGCTCCACTGGCGGGTGTGCATTTGGACCTCCATGCCTGCGTGTGTGTCCATCAGAGTCGTGATAATGTTTATGACAGGAGGTGCTATTAAGTGAACCCCTAAAAAATAGCTACTCCTCAAGAAAAGGCACAGTGTGTGTTATGGTTTATTGAAGCAAAATCGGATAAGTAGACTCAGCAAAACTACAGAACTAAATATGGAATAGATCCACCGTCGTGTCCATCAACTTGTGCATGGCACAAGAAATTTATGGCAAAACTACAGAACTAAATATGGAATAGATCCACCGTCGTGTCCATCAACTTGTGCATGGCACAAGAAATTTATGGAGACAGGGACAGTGTTGGATGAAGGGGGGGGTGGGCAACCAAGAACATATGAGGAAAACATTGATCGTGTAAGACAAGCCTTTGATTGTTCTTGTACAAAGCCCATCCGTACTGCTGCCAGACACTTACAGCTACCACGTTGAACAGTGCACAGTGTCCTATGCAAGAACTTGCAATTATATGCTTACATAGTGCAACTCATACAGGCACTCAACCCAAATAATAAACCAAGACAAAAGGAGTTTGCAGTTAATATGCTGGAAGTAATTTCCAAGGATGAAATGTTCCTCAACTGAGCTTGTTTTAGTGATGATGCAACCTTCATCAGAACACCCCCATGTGACTAGGGACCTTCACTGAGATAGTCCAAAGGTGAATGTGTGGTGTGGGATCATGTGCAATCAAATCATTGGCCCATATTTCTTCAATGAGAAATCGATTATTACAGATGTTTACCTTGACCTTTTGACTGAATTTGTGACACCACAACTAGGTGACCTTCAACCAACCATCATTTTCCAGCAAGATGATGCACCACCACACTGGGGACTGCATGTTCGTGGGTTCCTAAATAAAATATTTCCAGACTGGTGGACTGGAAGAGATGGCCCAATTCCCTGGCCACCTCTTTCACCAGACATGACTCCCCTGGTTTTCTTTCTTTGGGGTTATGTTAAAGATATCGTGTATTGAACAAAGATATGGGACGTCACTGATCTCAAACAAAAGATCACTGATGCTATTGCCACCATTGATGAGGCTATGCTACAGCGAACATGGCAAGAAATCGAGTACCACCTTGATGTGCTTCGCGCAACTAATGGTGCCCATATAGAGGTGTATTAAATGGGGCAATAAACTTCAATATCTACTTTTCATTTTGTAATAATTTCCACAGATTTGTCTGTTCATTTGCTTTTGTAATATATATTTTTTAAATTGTAGAGAGAGACTTTATGGACACCCTGCATGATGGTTGAAGCAGTGCTTGGCTTACAGGTTTAAAATTATGAATGAAATATAAATACTGAATGTATTTCTAAAACAATGCAGGATGGAGGGAAACAGGTATAATACACAACATTGCTCAAAGTATTTGTGGACGAAGATAATAGAAGTGCACTTGGGAATAGCATAACTTAAACAGAAACCACTCCTATTCACATTAATTGTGTAAATCAGTTTCACTAAAGAAAGTATTATTCATTACATTTTTCCGGGGAAAAATTTCAGTAAGCTTGTATAGGTTGGTCTGGACAGTGATGGCAAATTTCAAGTGATCACTTACGAGGCTCATTAAGTAAAAACGAGGTTCAGTAAGTAATATCTATATGCTCTGGAGTACATTGGAAATTATGCAAAATTCCCCGAGATTTTTGTTTTACTGAAATTGGAATTCCTTCATCTTTTCTAATCCTGTCAATCATCATCATTCTTGTTCAAGCAAACAGTAATGAAAGGTTGTCTATAAAGCTTGTGGAAATAGTGCCATATGGGATGCCAAGATATCTCATTCATTCCTAAAGCAAATCCTGTCACTCAACACACTACCTTGCTGAAATATTCCTTTCACATGGAATATTTCATACCCTGTCCTGGAAAAATTTGTGCCGAAAATACCAGAAAACGCAATTGTATGTCCTAATCCCAAATCATGACTACTTAATTATGTTCATCATACCTAAATTATCCTTAAGCTAAATTGGTGGGAATAAACAAAATAAAATAAAATTTTAGGCCTTTTTGCCTTAACATGCTAAATGGTTCATAACTCAAAGAAATCTTCAAATGTGAAGTTTTCCATCATTTTCTTGGAAGGATCGTTTGGTAGTGATGTAAGCTGTAAAGTGATTGCTGTTCTGTTGGGATATCCTCTATTTTTTTTTACCATACCGTGGCTCAATTCTAGCGACTCTGAGAGCGAGAAGTCGAGGTATTTTTCATTAGCTCTTAAAAATAAAATATTTGAATATTATCCCGAGTCAGACTTCCTAACTATTTGATCAATGTGATTTATAAAACAGAACAGTTATTTCCTGTGCGGAGTTCAGGGAGCTGTCTCCTTCACACACAAAACACAAACTGCGCTTCAGCAAAACAGTTATGTCACAAAAGATGTAACTGAAATAGATGAGCCTCTTTGATAGACGATGAAGATGAATATGCTAATATGATCTGTCCTTTACCAAGTTCAAAGTATTCAAAGGCCTTAAAACTGAGTGTAAGTGGTGTTGATTTTCTATTGTAGAACCACTGATGATGCACCAAGGTAAATGTATTTATTGTGTGACTGTGTTCCGGTATGAAAACGTATTCCTTTTTACAGCTTTTAATTTCATTTTCATTTTCATTCATTCATCGTTAACGAGTGACCTATTTAGTCCCAGTGCTAGGCTTCTAGCCTAGACTTTTCATTTCATCCTAATCCTTGGAATAAACTGTATTATGGTTATTAAATTGTGACTTCCTGTCCTCATGTGAAAAAGAATGCTATTGATATATATATTATATATATATATATATATATATATATATATATACATACATACATACATACATATATATGTGTATGTGTGTGTATATGTATCAAAATATTCTTTTTCACATGAGGACAGGGGATCACAATTTGATAACCATAATACAGTTTATTCCCAACGTTTTGAGATGGCCTACTATGCCGCTTGACGCAAGGGATCTTTGTGACATTCAGTTACTCATGTTTTTGCCGTGCCGTGTCTTCCACAAATCTCTTGGCATCTCCAGGCTCCCTTTTAAAATAATAACTTATAAAAGTGTGTCACGGTCTCTCATCTCTCCTGGTGCCCACTGGAGCCCTGCTAATATTGTCACGTGTTATTCTGCCAGGGGTATTGTGAAGATCATGGCCAAGCCATTTCTGTCCTCTTGTAATACAGTAATTATCTATGTATGTAACCTCATTCATTTCCTTCATGGTGCTAGCTCTAATACTGTCTTGCCCTCTGACTCCTGATATTCCTGTTTTCATATCGACAAAATTTTTGGATGAAGTTCATTTTCATACTATGATTCATGTCTGCATACAGATCGTACCAGACTGTAACGCAATTTTACTTTTTCAAATAGTTTGTCTATTTGAATTCAAAATGTTTTGCATCCTGCTCTTTGATTTTTTTATAGTTATTCACTAAATCCCAACTCAAGAGAACCTGTGTTGGTTCATAAATGCTTCAGTCTGTCTTGATGAAATTTGGTTCATTCTACTCATATATTGGTGTCCTTTGTAACTTTAAGATATATTTCAAAAGTAATAATCTTGATTGTGATATTTTTGCTTGGTTACTGAGCTTTCTCAGCCTTAGAAACATAGTGCAGTTATATAACAGGAAACAAATGTAATTACTATTTTTCTGCCTTATAAACAACGATGTAATTGCGCATTTTAGAAATATATGTCGTTTGTTTTTTCAACCAACAATTTTAGCGGCTGAACGGAACAGTGTTCTGTTCACGAAGACTACCATCATGGATTACGTAATAAATTAACTTCTTTTGGTGACAGTGAGCCGATCACACCTGTCGAATTCTCACTTCATTGCCAGTTACCAATAAGAAAAGTATTAATCCTGCATCGTGTACTCCTCTGTTAATATATTTTCTGCCTTTCCTTATGGTGTAGTACTTCTTGGGTTCATTCTAAAAAAAACACTTATTGTGATTTCTTTTGTAATTTCCCGTTATAGATCATGCTATGCACACTAACCTCAGTTACTCAGACCTTTGTTTCTTCATCGGTTTCATACCTTACATAATTTGCAAGGAAACCTAAACGGGTAAAGAATCCGAAACGGTGAAACTATTATTTGATTTTGAAGATGCAAAATAAGAAAAATGATTAATTACTGAAGTGTGGATTTTTCACAATGACTTATTAGAGGTTGATTAGCTTCTATGTTTTTTCCTTGTACTTTTAACTTTAGGTTATTTCAAGATGACGAGATCCCAGAGCTTATGAATTTGAATATTAGTTGCATTTATTTTATCCTCTTAATCCTTCAAATTGTTATACACAAATGTGCATCCACTATTACTCTCTCTCTCTCTCTCTCTATCTCTGTCTGTCTCTCTCTCTCTCTCTCTCTCTCTCTCTCTCTCTCTCTCTCTCTCTCTCTCTCTCTCACACACACATACACACACACACAGTTTAATAAACGGGAATTAGAATTTTGTTTTTCTCGTCTTTCTTTTGAAATGCTCGTTGATAGAAGATTGTATTTAGTCGCAGCTGGTGGTATAATTAATCTTGTGTATATATTCAACGACTGTAGGAAGCAAAAACCCTTTCGAAAGCGACGAGGCAAAGCTGCATGCATTAACTATAATTTCCTGCTTTTATTAGCAGACCAGCTGATGCAGTTGTCACGGGCACTCTTAATAAGCGCTTGAAGTATACTGGATTCGTAACATGCTGTCATTCAGTCCCCATGCGATACATTTCTTATCAGTCGGTTATCTTTTATCTTATCTTGCTCTATTTGTTACGGTCTTTGAGAGGAATCTCGTCTGTTGCATTTCTCTTTCGTTAACATGTGACACATTTCTGTTAGTTATTATTGAAGTTATGATTTATAGATTTTTATTAACCTGTATTGCAACTTAACGACGTAACGACAGATACAAATGTTTATACAAAAAAAAAAAAGAGAAAAGTTCTTTACCTCCTTTTTTAACAAAATCCCGAATGCAAACGAAGACGTAGTTGTAAAGGAAGTTGTTAAAGTTTGACCGGAAAGTTGTGTTATAGGCGAATTAAAATACTGCATGTGACATTCCTCTTCCTCCTGTAATACATATTATTATACATCTCTCATTAAGTTGTGCTTGACACTTATGGAATCTGATATTAAAATGTCTCAAGCTTCACGGCTCTTCATTACGATTGACTGTTAAAATGATAACTTTAATGTAGAAGAATAGAACTAATCTTATTCAGGATTGTTTATAGACAATTTACTAATGGAAAAAGTGGGTTTGTGAGAATCTGGGCTGGAGATTTATTTTCTTTTTGCCGTTTATTTGCTTAACACAAAGTAACAACTATACAAACCGTGTCTCCGCATTACTGGTCTGCGCCAGAAGCTTCCTTCCAGTAATAAATATAGATTATACTTTTCCCATTCCCCAGTGGTGCCCTGTTTGTTTTTCTAATTTATTTTTTCCATCCAGTCACCTGGAGGGCATTTAGAAGGATCGTTTTACTCCTTACTCTCTCTTGTTTTCGGTGTCTGTTCTCTGCTAAATCCAGGCCCCGTCCTTCCTTCCTCCGCCGGGAGAAACGTGCTCTGTCATCTTCTAGATGGCAGCGCGATTTTCTTGTATTATTATTGTTGCTGAAAGTATTTCTATGTGTGTTTATGGAAAGCCCCATTATTAAGTATCAGTGGAATTTAGGTCTTCTATCTAGAGAAAAATGTTTTCCCAGTGAAAAGTTTGTACACTGTCATTACATTCTCTATAATATTTTCAGTCTTCTTTTATTGGTTTATTTTTTTTTTTTATTTTTTAACACTCATCTCTTTATTGCATTTGAGTTTCCTCTGCATGATGCTCAATTACCTTTAGGTTTTGAGTTGGTGCTACTCTGAGTTGAAGTATAGAAAATTGTGAGACCCTTGTTAGCTCCAGTATTTGCTCTTATTAAGAAAGCATTGTTAACTGTATAAATAATGAAACAGAGGCTAAATCCTCAAATTTGCACTGGTATGCTGGACATACTTATGCTCTGCTGCATAATCGTGGTTTGTTGACAATACTGTTTTACTTCCTTTATTCTTATTATTTATGCCTCCTCCTGTTCCTGATGTTATAGTCCTTGAAGTCTACCATAATCATCTTTGTTATCGTATTCATTATAATTATTGTTGCTATTGTGTTCACTGTGATAATTGATGTTTGAGCTGAAATTTGTCATTATTAATCAGAACCCTTTATAATGTGCTTCAACGCAAAATTGTGGCATCTCAGGCCATAGTTTTATCCTATGTGCCTTCTGGTGTTTGTGTACTGCATAACATGAACCTCAAGTATATTTAATCCTTTTCATAATACTCTCTCTCTCTCTCTTAATTGCTTGAATCTTGAGTTGTAAATTTTTTCGGGTGTCTGAGTTTCGAATGCAAGCAGCGCATCTTCTTCTCCCTTCTTTGCTGGTTCCTGATTCTTTCTGTGTCTGCCATCAATTAAAGAATCTCACAAAAAGTCTCTACTTACGACGCACCAAGGTAGTAATTTCACACTGAAGCCAGCCACATCCCTGAGGGCAAGGTGGTTCTAAAGGTAATTATCCTCAAATTGATAACTTCATCAGTGAGCATGTGATTAAGGCAAGTAGCAGGAATTAACTTTAATATCGTTTAATAGCAAGCGCCTTCAGCCACTGATCTTATCATATCCAATTGTTATTTTCTTTAACGGGATAATAACTTTATTACGGCGTGTCAGTGAACAGCACCGGTTGTACGGTCCTCTCTCTCTCTCTCTCTCTCTCTCTCTCTCTCTCTCTCTCTCTCTCTCTCTCTCTCTCTCTCTATTAAAAAACGTGTTTTATGTTAGCCAGTCTTGACTGCTTTTTTTTTTCCCACTGACCGTTAGGTTGATTTAGGCGAGTGAATATTGCAACTTCGCCGGGTAGTAACTTTACGATGGAGATTGATTAGTTAATACCAATGAAATATTTGCAGCTGATTTTAAAACAAGAAAAAATGTAGCATAAGTCATGCTACCCGTGGATACATCTACGAAGATGTGAGGGGAGCGGCGGGTGGGGGGGGGGTGCAAAAAATGACAGGTCTCTTGCTGACAGCCACTGACAGTTTCTGAATGGATCTCGGGGCAACGCTGTACAAAAACACCTGAACTCAATGAAAAGCTTTGGTCTATTCTCTCTTGCTATTGGTGGTGGAAAGTTCACCAACCAGTAGCGTTGCTTAGAGTGCAGAACCCTCTCTATCAGCCGAGCAGATGTAATTGCCTTGTATTCCCCGGAGTTCAATTCCGTATTGGCATTCATTCTTTTGCAGTGATTATAATTAGCTCCTTGAGAGTTAGAAATTGGTTCTAATGAAAATGTAGTTGGTGGTCTGCTGACGAAGCATCTTTGCAATGGGTTGTCTGGTTGAGAATGACTTTATCTAGTTTTGCCATCTCTGGCTTCCTCAGAATCTCGGCATATGTTTCTCAACATGTCTGAGTATTACGGCACCAGATTATTTGTACAGAAACTCGTGATTAGATGTCATTTAGAGAGGGACCGGTACCTGTGAGCCAGCACGTGAGGAAGAGGCCCACATAATTTCCTCTTTGCTTCTCAATAACTTCGATCATTGTCATTGTTTTGCGTGAACTCCGAGAATGTGAACTTTGTTTTCGTTTATTTACCTGTAAGTCGAAATCTTTTGCCATTCTATTGATGATAAGATTTTTTTTTACAATACAACAGTAGCTAAATTGCCTAAAGACAAAAATTAATTAAATGCCCAGTAAGAATTAGCTTGTTTGTGTGTCTTCGATTTTCGTAGAAACTTGCGCATACTTAACTAATTAATAATTTCTGGATCTATATTGCATTTGTATTACCTCTGTAGGTGCTTCCTGAACACAAATTAAGAAGCAGTTTTATAATGGTCAAGACAGTTCATGAGTTTTGATCATACTGCGATCTGAAAAAATCGTTTATTTATCTGATTGAAATCCTGTCTAAATCATGCTTGTATGAAGAAGAAAATTAAGTTTCACGCTACTTATTCCAGATGCCTATTATGTTATTAGGTTTTTACTTTCTGGACTTACTAATATCAGTTACACGTCAGAAACCTATGAATCACTATAATCTTGACTTGGTATTAGATTTGTTTAGCCTCACTTTTGATTTTATCACTGGAGTCTTCCTCCAAGAGGTGGCTTTTATCGTATCGAAAGTGATTTTACCTTTTATCTGTAGTCATATTTTCAAACTGTAATAATGTATTAGGTCCATTACAGTTCTATCTTGGAGAAATGGTAATCTTGTCGTGGTAGCAATAGTAATAGACATTTTTAAGGCTGCATGGCTGTAGTAGTAGAGTTAAATGAACACTATTTTATGTTGTATAAAAGAAACTGTTATAGCATATGCAGCATATACGAGGCAGCTATTAATGCTGTCGTTATCATCACTGACCAAACACTGGGTCCAGTTCACTGGGCGAAACGCTTGTTATCCATCAAGGCGATGAAGGCCGGAAACATCGGATTCACCCACTTTATATTGGTTACTGATGAAAGCGCTAAGACGGCCATAAAGTATGGTCATAGAGCACACCTTCAGAGGACTGGCAGAACCTCCATCATCATTAAGTATACCTCATTACTAACATTACTTTTGATTTATGAGGCATAGATATCCTGTCGTTGGGGAAACGCACGCTGAAAAGAGTAAGCTTTGTCTTTCACACATCCTGAGCCGCCTATTTCAGGACCTCTCCGAGCCCATTTTGCTTGCAGCTTTTCAACCGCCTCTCCTGCCATGTCTTCTCATTTATCTGGCTTCGATAGTGATGTCTTCAGATATTCAGGTCAATCTGACTTATTGCTCTATCTGGTGGCACATCGACCATGATCATGCTCTGTTGCCTGTCATGCGTCACTTCTTAACTAATATAAATATATATAAGTAGAGCTGACGGCAGAGTTTTCAAAGGACACTGCATACCTATTATGAATGTACAAACTCTTTGCGGCAAACAAACAATCTTGATAGGATATAACGATAGTGTCTTCGTTGTTGATATATTCATTTCATCTTTGAGGATAGATGCAAGTTTTTTGTTCACAAAACTTTATAATATTCTTTAATGAAAGGTTTCATGCTTTATTGAAGTTTAGAGCTAGGTTATACTGTATTTATAATTAATTAGAGCTACATAATGCATTGTAGAGTGTTAGTTGAGATACTATGTCAGCACCCCAGCTAGAACCGAATACCTTTTGAGTATTTAGTCGCTTTTTTACTTTCAATTTCAGCTGATTTTCGTTGGTCGACCATGTCCGCTTTTCATTGAAAAATTCTGCCTAAAAATCGGACTTCTTCTGCGTTTAGTGTGAGAGTTGGGATTGTTTAGTCGGCTCTGTGCTTAGGAAACCGAATGACGACCATTTTCGATGCACAAAACTTAAACCCAATACTCTTCCGTCCATTTGTTTAGTGCGTCAGTAGACCTTTGCATATATTGGTGGACAGATTCTATACCGATCTGTCATAGATTCAAGCGTTTGGTTTTACGCCATGTCCTTTCAACCAGTATGAAATGTTATGCATTATGAAATGGCACGCAATCTTGCGGTTGTTCATTTGCTTTACCTTTAATACGGTTTTTTCTTATAATAATTTTACTGAAAATATTCAGCAAAGCTATTATTTAGGAGAAATCATATGCAGCCACATATCAAAAAACCTTTTCATTAAAATGTAAAAACTTTAGGTTGTACTCTTAAAGGCATTCATTTTTTTTTAAGGCAGATGTATTTAAGAAAAATAGACGAATCTCATTTGGCCAGATGCTCGTCCAAAAGCAAATGGAAGGATAGCGGGGAAGAAAAGAATCGGATTCGTGGCGATGGAACTTTGTTGCGTGCTTATTGTAGGTGAGGAAGTTGCACACGGCCATAACATTTGTTAACGTTGCGTTGTATACGAGAGGCATCTCATCCATAAACCGTAATGCCTAATATGGGACACTAAGCAATTTGTCTCAGCACGAGGCAGCTGATACGTGACAGATTTATGAGGATATTTCTGTGTGTGAAATTCAAATATGATAATGGAGGATCAGATGTGTCTCGAAATGAGCGTCATAAAGATGAACAAATATTGACACCTGATATCACGGGAGGAGGAGGAGGAGGAGGAGGAGGATGCCGCAGACAGGATTCTTCCTCTTTTACATATCTTGCTCGTTTCTGAGCTGTTTCTTCCGTCTGATATTCCTTTTGCAAACGATTGCCATAGTTTTAATATCAAATTTTGATGGAATGTTTTTATTTGCATGGAATCTCTTGTCGTAGTTAATTTTGTGGTATTCCTTGTTTCATTTAACGCTTACTTCTTTTGTGTTTGTTTCGACTTCTGTAGAAAAAAAATACCTGAAACGAAAATAAACTGAAAAAGTAATTCTACAGCATTTGATAATATGCTGTTAGAAAATTCATGAAGCAAATTTTGATTATGTTTCTTCATATCACTGATAAAAATGAAGAGTTAGAATATCTGACTTGATGTAAACCACCTTCAGTTTCCCGGTAAACCTGAGTTATGTTGTCTTCAGCATATAGACACACCCCAGCGAGTATAAAAACTATCATGCAGTCTGTGATATATGTAAGTATAGGCGTAAGGTTTTCCCATATAGGATGACTGGTGCTGTCAACGCACATTCGAATTTAGTAAGTGCCCATGGTTTATGTCTTTCATATTCACATTCTTTTCGGGAGTTACTAGGAGATACAACGTTAGTCTTAAGTGTTATCTATAAAACATACTATATTTGTGAAGAGTAACATGTCAGTATCAACAAATCTTTTGAATTATGGTGTTGAGTTTATTTTATGTTTATCGTTTGCTTTGCACCCTGTTATTAAGCAAATGTTTTCACTTAAACATGTTCTTCCATTTTTTTACGTTGACAAACTTGTTTCCAATGCAGTTTACTAGTATTTTCTTCGACATGAATTTTAAATGCTAAATATTTTTTGCCCGAACTTTAAAGTCCATGCCATTTTTTTTTACTATCTTGAATTATTTGATTTTAAAAGATAATTTTACTTTAGTTTAATGTCAACTTTTCAGTGATCGAGATCGTGAATTCTTCCGCACAAACAACACTGATTAAGGACGTCCATGATTTCCATTGCACTCTCAGTGGATGAACTGTTCGCTTTCTGAATTCGGTTGAAATATATGGGGAGTCTAAGATTGTAGTGTCCCTTTTTTTTTTTTTTTTGGCGGAGTCTCTCGAAGTAGAACCACCTAGAAGTGGTGAGGGGGCGCTTGAACACTTACAATTAATTCCCGTGTTCTAGTCCAAGAGTTCTATCCATTATTTTTTCTATTTTCTATTAAATTCTGTGAATTTTTCACTTTCATTAAATTTCCTGAGCTGACAAATGGAAACTGTATGATGGCGGGGATTGGGGTCCATTTTTGAAACTAATTATAGGAGCTGTGATGGAAGTGTCTACCAACTGATAATCTATGGACCTGAGAGGTATTCACAGGACTTGTCATGTTGACCCCCTTGAGGGCGGAACTAACAGTGTCAGCCCGTGGATTCCTGGCGTGGATGATGTTTAGGTTAGGACTAGCTGCATTCTATCCAGTTTGCCTTTCTAAATGTGTTGGTGCCATCCCTTCGTGGTAGGGTAGGGGGTAAACATTTGGGAATCAGTTCCCACTAGTGTTGTTAGTGGAAAAATGACCCTTTTTAATATTTTCAAGCTGTCTGTTTTGATTTATATTTCCAGTATATTACTTATGGTAAGATTCCATGGAGAATTCAGTACTGCTGGGCCTTTAGGAATATTGTCTCTGGCAACTACCCAAGGTAGTGATGAAACTGCAACAACTTCTTCCTTTTTTCCTTCTGGTTCTAGTATTAAAATTTTAAGACTAGATGATTGCATGAAAAAATAAAGTATGAAATTATGCCTGGGGTCTTTGTACCCAATTCATATTATAAATACGTAAACCTAAACTTTAATGAGTTATAAAGATATCTTTGAAGTTGATAAAGATATAATTAAATGTGTTGGCAGACAACCAAAATTCTCTCCCCAAAATTGCTGAAGTAGAATATCCCATTGTGGGATATACAAAATTAAAGGCTTTGTCATCCCTGGATGGAGGTTCAGTTGGGTTCACCCCACATTCCAGCTTGAACTCTACCAGATGATGAGCTATTCCGGAGAAAATTACAAAAGAGTTTGAAAATCAGTGTGTAATAAAGGTTGAGTGAACGAGAAAGAGAGTGGTGATATTGTAGATCTCAACCTACTCTTATCCTGACACTGAGCACTGTAAGACTACCAGAGTAAAGAGATTTAAAATAAAACAAGACATCCCAAGACCCAGTAGGTGTTTCCATTGCCAAAATTTTTACCATACACATAGCATGTGGATCAAAGATACAAAAAATAACAGCATTAGATGTATGCATTGAGGGGAGGGTCACTCGTCCCCATTAAACCTGTATGCATGTGACATATACCAGTTAGAAAAGGAAGTTCAGGCAATAAGAGTAACAGAAAAGACCACATTTAAGGAAGCAAGGGAAAAAGCCCTTTGTAGGTGAATAAGACTGGGCTTAAGTTTTTCTACTATATTGGACTTAACAGTGTGAATAGGAATATTAGAAGTAAAGATGCAAGTGAATCACATAAAGCCCTTTACCAGAGATGAATGAATTGTAAGTACTAAGTTTCTAAAATCTTAAGTATAGTGTTGCTGATAAAAACCAAGTATACAGAAAAAAATAATACAAGACAGATAATCTTAGCTGAGAGACATCTACTGTTAGATGTGGGTTAAAAGTGGGAATAGTAAGAATCGTTGGTGAAGCAGACTCTATGGAGGAAATCTCACCAGTGGTTCCAAAAACTCATAAATTCTCCTCCGTAGTTAGTGGAACTAAGGGGTTGAGAGGTAAATGGGATGAACTTAAATTATTATCCGTAAGAAATCCCCTACTTGAGTTGCGCTGAAGAAAACAGTGATGGGCAGTTCCAGCATTCATAACCCAAAGGAATGTTTGTCATTCCACTTCACATATATTCCAGTTGTTGGAGATCATGCTGGATCAATACTATGTTTACCACGATAGCCCAAAAACTCATCTACTCTACAATCTCATTTACAAGCAGTACAAGTGCAGATTTTTCATGAAAGGCAGTATACAATATGCTCTAGTTACCTACCTCTGCATGGTCACTCTTTTCCAGTGGAAGATGTCAAATCTTGAATCAGTGAGCTTCCTGCTCCATTTCTCCTTTTGGGTGATATGAATGCTGCTAGCCTTTTTTGGGGATATTTATCATTAATGAACAAGAAAATCGTCCCCCCTCCACTGGTAAAACATTAAATATAGGAATATATAATACAGGTGAACTAACTCATTCCTGTGTTCAGAATGGTACATTATCAGCTATTGATTTCTGTATTTAGTGAAGACTCTGTCAGCGATTTTAGCTGGAAGGTGATGGACAGTAAGTGCACTAGTGATCCCTTTCTTATTATCATCATTGTTTGTCAAAGTCCACCAGTCTAAAGGGTACCAAAGTGGGACATACAAAAAGCGAGCTGCATCTTTTAGAAAAATTCAATAGATTTTACTGCTGGTATGCTTCATGTTACAGGTGACGCCAGAGAACTGTTTGACTCCACCCTTTTTACAACTGGCCTCCGATCTACTCCTAGAAATATAGGAATGTTTGTTTGCTGACTTGTTCCAAGGTGGAACTCTGAAGGCAACATGGTCCACAGAATGATGAGAACTGCAAAAACATAGTTTAGGAGATGCAGTTGTGATTATTATCAGGCTGAATATCAAAAGGTCAGAGCGAAGTTCATACTAAAACTCAAGAAAACTCATAGAGGTGTTAGTATATATCTCTTTTAATTATAAATGAAAAACCTTCACTTACTATGATTTGGAAAAAAGTTAAGAAAAATTGCAAGTAAATTTGTCCCCAGTAAACCACCCGTACGAAAAATAAACAATGAAAAGGTTGTTGATCCCTCGGTAGTGGCTGTCACTCTTTCCTGCTGATGTATGAAAGAAATCCTATGACAAACCCTATGCACACTGTGACCATAGAAAATAAGAAAAAATGATTGATCTCAATCCCTGCAATCGGGAACATTACAATGTACCCCTCTCCATGACAGAATTTGAATAGGCTTTAGCAATTACTAAAGAATCTGAAGCGGGACTAGATGAAATCCCATCCGTAATGATAACTTTTTCTGTGAAAAACATAGAAACATTCATTTTAAGTAACATGAATCAAATATATGTTGGATATTCTTTCTCTCATATCTGGAAAACATTGTGAATCCTACCTTTTGTTAAACCATCAAAAAACAATCTGTTGATGACCTGCTACCAACCCATTGCTTCAGTTTTCTGCTTTGGTAGAATTATGGAAAAGATAGTGAATGTTTGCCTTGTGTGGTACTTAGAGATTAATCGTAATCCTTCCCCTGCCCAATGTGATTCCATGTGCTAGTGCACATGGAATCATCCTTATGTCAAATATTCACATCCAAAGAACATCCTATCACTATCTTATTTAGAAAAAGCATATGCCATTTAGGTACTGTATTTTGCAAGACCTCTACGACTGTGATCTGAGAGGGGACTACCCCTTTTTATTGAAGCACTTAAGAGTCTGAAGATTTAAATTACAAATAGGAGGGACGCTATCGACTATGTGGTGTCAAGAAGTGGATGTTCCATAGGGTAGTATATTTAGTGTTAGCCTTTTTGATCTAGCTGTCTGTGGCATTGCAAAAGTAATCCCAAAGCGTATAATGTATGCAATATATGTTGATGATCTCCCACCATCATTAGCATCTTCAAGATTGGCAATGGTAGAATGGCAACTTGAACTAAGTATTAACAAAATATTGAATGGTCAGAAAAGCATGGTTTTAGACTCTTCAACAAAAACTGTGTACTCATATTTGTTAGATAAGGGGCTTAATTTTTTCTGAGTGAGTGGTGTCTATCCAGATCCATATTTTTATATAAATGAACAAAGGCTTCCATGTTGTTTTCTTTGACTTTTAGAGGGCCTATGGCACAACATAATACAAGCTGACTTGGATTCCCCATCTTAAATATATTAAGACAAAATGCCCGAGAGCAAGGAATGTCCAGAAAGTTGTGTCCAACACTTGCTGGGGTGCTGGTCAAACTCAAATGTTGAGACTATGCAAAGCTTTGGTCTTTTCAAAATTGACTTTTGGTTGTGAAGTGTGCATCTCAGTAAAGCCTGATAGTCTTGAAATGCTAAATTCAGTTGATCATGGAGGAGTTAGATTGGCTACAAGAGCATTTAAGTCATCTCCCACTGAGAGCATGCTTGTAGATGCTGGTGAGATGCCTCTGGGTCTTCATTACCAACGTCTTCTGGTTCAGAGGTGGTACAGATTTCAGTGGATCCCTAAGTCCTTAACCAGCATTTGTATCAGAAATGAAAGGCACTGGCAATTTTATAAAAATCACCCCAAGCAACCCCGACCTTTGCTTTTAGATTAAAATATACAACCAGTCAATTAAACATGGCAGGGACGGAGACTACCAGCTAGATATTCGGTTAGCCACCCCTGGAACCTTCTGGAGGTAAAATGGTGTAGAAGTGTAGAATATTTTAATTTGGCGATAGCAGAAATGTCCAATTAGGCAAAAAGATCAAGTTTTAGATCATTCATCCCAACATGATTACTATGTTTCAGTTTTCACAGATGACTCAAAGCATCAGCTAGCGTCAGCTTTGGAGTGGCCATTCCTGATGTAGAAAAAGGCAGGAGATTATCATCTGTTGCATCTATTTTTTTCAGCAGAACTGCATGCAGTTTTAAAGGCCTTCAAGGAAATTTTAATTCTCAATTGGCATAGCTTTACTATATGTTGTGACTCAAGAAGTGTCCTTTAGTCTTTAGAATCTTGTAGCTCTTCACACCTACTGATTTTAGTGATATTGGAATGGCTGTTGTTAGTGAAAAGAAGAGGCAAAGAAGTAAATTTTTGATGGGTGCCTTACCATGTTGAGGTTGTTGGGAACGAGCAAGCTGATCAATTTGCTAAGTCAGCAGTCACCTCTTCAGAACCCAGAATATATTTCCTCCTATTGGTCAGAAAATGAAAAACCTTTGGCAGTCCTTTTGGGAAAATATTGAAACAAAACAAAAAAATGTGTAGTATTACGTCATTAGGATCTCCTTGGTCATATCCCTACAGTATATGCCAAGGGGACTAGAAAAGATGATGTGTAGGCTAAGAATTGGACATACAAGACTTACTCATGAGTTCTTGATGTCAGGTGAAAATCCTCCTTTTTGCGATGAATGTTTTGTGCCCTTGACTGTGAGACATTTGCTGGTCGAATGTCCCAGTCTTGGGGATCTAAGACTTAGGTTCCTCTCTTAGGGACGTGACAAAGAAGGACATTGATTCTTGCGATGATCCTTAGGGAGGACTGTAATATACTGTAGAGCAGTTCCATATTTATTAAGGAGGCGGGCCTCCTCAACAAAATTTAGATCATATACATAAGCAGTATGTGTCTTTGTATGTAGAGGATATATTTATTCACAGATATGGTTATATATATATATATATATATATATATATATATATATATATATATATATATATATATATATATATGTGTGTGTGTATGTGTGTGTGTGTGTGTGTGTGTGTGTGTGTGTGTACTTAGATATTCATTTTATCAAATTCCTTTAAAATTTTTTTAGTTTCTTATTTAACTTCATTAAAGCATCAATAACCTAGATGTTGCGACTCGAGCTTTGTAACCATAAATCAGATCAAATAAGTTCCGTGTCTTAGAGAAGCAAGATTCCTTTGGTTGATATCTGATAGTGAGCTCACATGGACCTGATGAGAATTTTGTTTCATACTTCTTGGGGTGCTGTCAACAAACAGCTATCAAAATTATACCAAAATTGTGCTATGGATGTGAGGCTTTCATATCTACTTCTCAACATACAATAAAAACTTTAGATGCCATACATAATACTTGAATCTGGATAGCCACAGAAACATTCTGATCTTCTACTAAGGGTATGTTGGTTGATGCTGAAGAGCTTCCTCTTGCCATTCACTTCTAGACTGCTGCCTAATAGCTGGATGAGGTTCCAAATGCTTAGAAGATCTTTAACAGTTTTTGAAGTGAGGTTAGATATAGTTTTTGTTTATTTTGGAAATAATCTCCAAATTCCACTTCCCTTTTGTTCAGGGCAAAAGACATTTTTTTTTTTTGTAAATTAAATCTAATAAACTGTAATATGTTGCCATTAATATTCTCCAGTTCTCTGTGGCAATGACCAGAAGGTAAATATTGTAAATTTCTGAATGCATGAAAGCAGGACATATCAGGTGAAGTAGTGTAAGTTTCCGATTTAGAATAAGGTTTGATGCACAAGGATACTGTTCTAGTGCGCACTGATGGCTCAGAATGTAATGTATGTGTTGGATTTGAAGCCATTTTCCTACAGATTGAGTGCAGTTTGTCACCTATGAGTGTATTGCAGTCTCTGGGAAAGTTTAATACCAATCACCCGGTTGTTAAATTGATATTTATAATTAATCATCTTGGCATAGAAATAAATTTTTTGAAGGGTACAAGCCCACATAGGTATAATTGGTATTGAAAGGGCAGACTGTTTGGCAAAGAGTATTATATCAAATGCAATAGTAAGACTGACTCCTTTGCCCTTTTGAGACTTTCTCCGGCAATTTAGTTAAAGGAAAGAAGGCCAGGCAAGTCTGGTTGGTAGTAACCAGAAAGTGTTGGAAATTATCAAGTCATCATTCCCATGGGTTTACAGTGTTATGCCAAGGAAAATGGAAAACTGCCCTGTCATCTGAGGAGTGGACATATGGGTTTGACTCATGGCATCTCATTCTTCGCAACCTAAGAAGATATTGCCTCAGAAAGTCATGATTACAACGTCAATACCTCCTCTCTAAAAGGCTTAGAAAGGAAGTAAACTTTAGCTATATTGGTATTTTTTAGTTTATAGAAGGAGCTGGACTCCTTAACAAAATGTTTGCTTTTAGTGGTAGGCTTGAGTAAGTGATTTTAAATTGTTTTAAAATGAATTTTCTATTTTTTACCCTTTTATAGGTTTTAGAAAATGTTATTTTATGATAGTGGGTGTGTATAGCCTTTTACAAATAGTAGGTTCTAATAGCATATTTTTTTCTCAATAAATTTCTTATTTACATTAGGGTCGAACCTAGGACTCTAAAATAATACTGTAAGCAAGGGCACTATCAGCTGACCCACAGAACCCATGAAAGAAGTTCGAACCTAAACACTGTATTCGAGGTATTGCATCTTAAGGCTTTCACCTACATACCAGCGAGTTAAACCCAATTTCCCCACTCACCACTAACTCAATAGATAGCATTGCCTTCGAATTATCCCTGCTGAGCGAATATGATTGAACTAATCAAACACAGTCACGTGTAAGGCAACTTGGTCTTATTGCTTAATCCTCATGATTATTCAGTCAGAACAAGTTACGAATATTTTAAACATTTTATCAGGTTTTAGATTATGATCAGAAAAACAACAATTCTTGCTCAGAGTACACCACTTTCTGTGTAGGTTCGAACCGGACCATGACTGCCAGATACACTTATCAGTTTGGTACTCTGTATTGAGAAAGATAAATGTAGTCCACAACATGGGTTGTCTTCAAATATGCCCTAGGGCTTTTTGAACATTTGCCAATGAAAGTCTGTATGTTTACTGGAATGAATTTCCTTTAGAACTTAGAAGAGAGAATCATGGGTTGTGCTGTACCAGAAGATGCGAAAGATCCCCTAAGAATCTAACCTTCAAGATTCTTGTGGAAGCAACTCAAGTTTTTTTTTTTTTTTTTTTTTTGCAAGATCCTCAAAACCTCTTCCAGGTATGGCGGTTAGAAAAGCATGTTGATCAAATAATTCAGAGTGAAAAAGAATAAAGTGAGACAGCCATTTATTCTACTGTAGGTCATACCAAAAACTTCATGTTCTTCAAAGAATATCAGTAAATATCAGCAGAAGAATAAATAAATATCAACAGACAGAAGAGGAGGTCAGAGCTTATTTTTCTATAACATGATGCAAAGTATGAGGTCCGGGCAGGAAGACCTAAACAGATGACTCCAAACCGAGATATGGAGTTGTCTGTGCTCCTGTGTTTCAAGGTGAAGTATACAAAGCAAAACTAACAGGTTGTGTAGGTTATTGGATGGTGATAGATCTGTCCTTTCTCTATTGTGGATATGCTTCTCTTAGAGTACATAATCCAAAATTTAGCACCATTTTTAGTTCTGGCCAAGTTCAGTGTGTTGCCCCATTACAAGAACCCATTATTCTGTCGCATATGAGAGCAAGTCACTCTTATGTTGCACAAACGGTCTACTTATGGGATTAGAAGGATGACCATCCGTGGTAATGAGAGCTAGCACCATAAAAAATACTAAAACTGTCCATGAAAATACAAAAGTCAGGTACTGTAATCCAAAATACATTACCCATGGTGCTCTAAATGGTCACATGACCCGGTAAATTGACTCGCAGTGGTATCATTTTCCCACTTTCTGTTAAAAAGTAAAGACAACATGAAATGCTGCACCTCTTGCCCTCTTCATCAATCACCCCGGATTTAGGCACCTCACAACTTCTTTTGCTCCAGCTCCTAAGAGTACCAACATACAGTGACTTGCAACATTTGAGGAGGTGTAGCAATGCCTGTTCAGTATGCCTTGTCACCTATGACGCTGCTTGCACGTAAGCATCACAAAATATTGAATTTTGTAAGGTGTTAAATTTACTTTCCTATTCCTATTTATGGCACTTCAAGTCTGGGAGTACGTGCCCTTATAATAGTTTATTAGTATCAAGGGCATACTCCAGTAGTAGGGAAACCGTTAATAGCTTTTAGTTTTTTGTAAAACAAAACTATTGTGTCGGCTTTGTCTGTCCGTCCGCACTTTATTCTGTCGGCACTTTATTCTGTACGCACTTTTTTTCTGTCCGCCCTCAGATCTTAAAAACTACTGAGGCTAGAGGGCTGCAAATTGGTATGTTGATCATCCACCTTCCAATCATCAAACATACCAAATTGCAGCACTCTAGCTTCAGTAGTTTTTATTTTATTTAAGGTTAAACGTAGCCATAATCGTGCTTCTGGCAACGATATAGGATAGGCCACCACCGGGCCTTGGTTAAAGTTTCATGGGCCGCGGATCATACAGCATTATACCGAGACCACCGAAAGATAGATTGTTTTCGGTGGTTTGATTATACGTTGTAGCGGCTGTACAGAAAACACGATTGCGCCGAAGAAACTTCGCGCATTTTTTACTTGTTGACTTTGGAAATGATTCCTCCTCTAGATTGCCTTTTTTCTCAAGACAGCAAGCCAAATTTAACTGCGTCATCTTCTCTCTCTGACGTCTGATACTGTAACTTTTACTACCTTTTGCCTTCGCATAGTTGTATGCCAATGAGAGAATTCTTTGATGCATGGTGCTATAGAATATTTCCGCTGGATGTTACATATTTTCTACTTATTTGTATTAATCGAGATGCCTTGTACAAAAGAAAGGCTCTTTGCTTCCACTGAAAGAGGATTCTTATGAAAGCAATAAATCTTATGATGAGATATTCTTTTGATGTTAGAGCATGTGCACCAATTCTTAATTCCTCAGTTTTGGGTCTTTGGGTTCATCAGCACGCCTCTTGATAAATGTACAGTACTTGACGATATGTATTGTTCTATTGTTATATATATATATTTTTTTGCTAAAGCTCCATTCAAGGTTATCCATACTTATTATATTTGGTGAGTAACGCTCATTTATACATAATTTTTCACTACGTATCTTACATGAATTTTCATTTTTATTCCAGTTACACTAATAATATCGTATTCAGTGACACTTTGATAGCGTGTGTTAGGATCTCCTCCATTCAAAGACAGCACCTCGTGTCTTCCGGTCCGGCTCATTAGGAATGCGGTACACGTACCTGCCATTACCTTGACTTCTTCATTAGAATCATTTCCTCTTATAACAAGTATACCATCTGCAATCATCTTCAAATGGGACGTGTCCGTTTAGTTATTTCCTATTTATTTATTCTTTCTAATTATTATCATTTTATCTTTTAATATTACTAATACAGCTTCCTCGGTACATTGATCTATGTCCAAATAAGGATACTTTTTTTTATTTTTATTTTTTTTTTTTTTTTAGGTGGATTCCTGTTTGACTCCCGCTTGACTCCCGTCCTAGTTTTTTCCTTCCATTCCCCCGTTCCTCTTCTTCCTCTAGAAGGACGTGGCTCGCCATATGTTTAATATCTGTGGAATGCTGGCTCGAGACGCATTGTCACCTGTATTGTCAGCATGGCATGTTTGTTTTTATTCGCTCTGCTGTCGGCCAAGGGATATATCACAAGAATGTGGTGTCAGCGTTCTTCTGCGTTCCACCTGTCCTGGTGCTCTCTGTATAGTTGTAGAATTTGTGAACAGTTGCAGTCAAACTCACGTGTCAGACATATGGAGAATGAATACATATAAATGTAGAAATGATTGCATTTCGATTTTAGCATGTTTTCCTTATATAAAAATATTCTGTAACATACTAGCAGATAGACAGACAGGCAGAGAGAGAGAGAGAGAGAGAGAGAGAGAGAGAGGTTGATAAAATGGGCTACATTCATTTCGGATGAATTTGTATCAAGTGATTAATGGTTTTCCCAAATGGCAGTAAGCAAAAAAAAAAAAAAAAAAATCTTTGTAAAAGCAAGAGCCGCAGGATTTAGCAGGTTAGAACCTTTCTCTTTGTTGGACACCTGACCGGTAGAGCAGCAGGAGAAGAAGTGTTAAAAGAAAAAGCTTCCATTGTGATATACGTCGCAATAAAGATCTAGATCAGCATGTTTACTATGCTAATTTTAAGACACAATTCATAATTTATACCTTATAAAAGTTTCCGATAAACCGTTGCATATTAGGATTCACTGAAGTGATGAATATTTTGAGTAGGTTAATTAGATATGCTGCATTTATTTCTGGGGAGAGAGAGAGAGAGTGCGCGGAAAGAAATTTGTTATACAATTTATTTGAGAATATAAGAGATACAGAAATTACATTGCTTAAGATAAATTTTTCACTTACCACTCTTTATTGTATAACTTAGTCGTAACTATCAATGTGGTTGCACATATTGCCATTATTATTATAATTTTCAGTATTCATCATGTTGCTGATTTGCGAACCTCATTACATTATCAGCAAATCAACTCATTCTACATATACCAGTGAACCATTGCATGCCATTAATTGTAAATTTTTTAGTGACTATCCTGAACTTAAATCATAAACCCTTTGCAATAGGAAGATGTATCTGTCACGGGCGATTTCCCTTGTGCTTGAGGGAAGGAATTATCCTAATTTGTTGATGAAACTGGCATGCCTGCCGTTATCATTATTTGTCATTTAAATTCCAGCACTGGCGTCGACAGATGGTCGGAGACTTATCATCCGATGATAAGTGATGTTGTTGATAAGTCATCGCTAATGAGTCGGAAGTAGACGGCATAAACGTCTTTAGGTATTTAGTGTTACAGATTTATGGCCAAATTAAGAACCTTTTTTGTAACGAATCGAAGTTTGGATGAATATTTTGTCAACTCAGCCTCCGTGAGGTCATCAGTTGGCGTTCTTTCAACCCTTCTTCAGGTTAATGGAATAAGCATCACCGGACATTGGTAAGCGTTACCTTACCCATCACGATCATTCATGTGTCTAGTAAACTGTTAGTTTCCTTTTTGGACATATTCATTATTTTGCGTGTAAGAATATTTTATCTGTTCACTGAAAATGCAAACTACTTCCTCTTTGAAATCGTAAAGTTGACCAAGAACTTGAAATCTATAGATATTTAGCCCCTTAAACAGGATATAATTTTTCAGTGTTCTTGTTATATGATCATGTCAAATGAAAAAAAATATTTTACAGTTGAAATGGCAGCAAGAATATAGCTCTTTAAGAAATGCTAGCAATTTAGATTTCTTTTCTAGGTGTAAAGTCTTGTTAAACCCCATTTATTGATGATAATTTTAGTGTAATGGAAAAATTGGATAGAGAAGACCTAGATCCGTATTGCTGAAGTGTGTCCTCCGGAATATTGACAGGTTAACCAAAGGAGAAGAAAACTGGTTACGTAGGAACACTTGAGTTATTTAAGGGCTTACAGACTGATATTAAACGGGAGAGAAGACAGATTAAACTGGCCACCATTATAGATCTCATTTTCTGCAAATTCAAAGAAATTTGTTTTTTTTTTTTTTTTTTTTTTACATTTACAGAAGTCGTAGTTTCTTATACCAATTTGCTTTCCTCTCAGTATAAGAGAAGAAATTCGATAATTTGTTAGAGATCAGAATTCTGAAGCTCCGTCATGCAATATTGGTATCTCTCAGTCATAGACACAAATCTAAACCCTACAGACATCTGCTGTCTCCCTTTCCTTGTGTATTGATATTATGATAAGAAGTTTCCAGTACTTTCTATTTAACATGCTGGGAAGGCAGGTTGATTTAAGTATTTCTTCATGACGGAAATTTTCACTAGTTCGCTTATTATTATATTGTATTTCCCTATCTGTTTTTACCCTAACGCTTCTCCACATTTGTTGTCTAGTCTTAGGTTTTCTTAACCACCTCTTGGTCACAGATGCTGTCTTTATGATTAATCAGATAGATAGAAACATCATTTTTCATTTAGGTTCAATATTTTCAACTGTACCCTTTGTAGCTTAGCACTGTTTACTGATTAATCCATAGGATTTATAGCTTCCTTCGACTTATATAAGGGGGAATAAGGTAGTCCCCAAATGTTACTCTTCCCCCATGGCCCAAAATTTTGATGCTGTGGGATGTGCATGATTAAGGTAGAAGTAGGCCCTTAAGGCTAGTTCTGACCATTCAGATGAAGACTTGTCTTTCTGTCATCGCTGTCCTTTATTTTAGCGTTTTCCTCTTCCCCTGTGAGGGTGAATCTTGTTGGTGGCTTTGTTATAGCTTTGGACCATGCTATTAGGTTAGGTAATGGGTAAATGAACATCCATCTTGCTTGTTGGTCCGTTATCTCTATACTTTTTTATTGCTAATCATCTTCTACAATACCCACCTTAATCTCTTGTTATTTATGAGGCTTTGGTAGCTGGTTGCTGTAGTGTTGCACTGGAACCCATTCCTGTGTGTGATATAGATGTTCAGTTCCTACTCATTGCTAGGTCCACAAGCCTGATGATTGGAGAGTGGATCATGTAGGGGATGTACTAAGTTTCTAAGTTTCTCTACTGCTTCCAGTGCACTTACAGGATGGTCATACTGACCTCATTCTTGATGGGATAAAACTCCAAAGGACAAATTTATTTAGACTGACAAGGACCATCTTTGCTCAGTTCTGGGGTCATGTTATGTAATTGATCATATTCTGGTTACTTCAAATTTTCTCATGTAAGTGCTTGCCAGAAATTAGACATCTGAATTTTAAGACAAAACAATACAAGTTAAGGCCAAAGCAGTGCTTTAGCTATTTTGTATATGGTCATTTTGCTGGAGGCTGTGAGAGCAAGAAGTGCTTTAAATGCTCAGTGGAAATGGATGTCAAGTCGCATCTGTTCAAACAGTTATTATTGTTTCCACTGTGAAAGGGACAACTCGCCTTGGTCTCAACTCTGCCTTTATTTGGATGTGAGAGTGACATAGCTGAAATGGCTTACAGTGAATATATTAGTTATGTTAGAGAAAAGGGGAAATTTATGGGTGCTAACAAGTTGCCAGACTCCTCCTATGCGAAAACTGTTACTAAAATCAGAACAAATAAATTAAAACCATATCCTGAAGATCGCCATAATTCGTATCATTTCGCTATTGCAGAGATACTAATAATTTTCCATGGGCAGACGATGCTGTTGACTCACTAAATGCGACATTATAGACTGCTGGGATGCACTTTCTTTCTAATTCTAATTCCTCAGCTGAAAACCATCATGGACAGAGTCAACAGATTATAAACCCAAGAGAGCTTGGAAGAGGAATCAGCCGGAGGACGATGTAGGAAAAGGTGATAAACTAATAAATATGCGGGAATAGAAGATGAAACCGCTTCACCTGAAATTCAAGAAACATCAGCAGGAATGAATACGATCCTCGCTTAAACATTTGGAGATCAGAAGATTTCACAACCGCAATAGGCAAACTATTCCATATTTTTGTTGTAGCCAAGAGAAAACTCCTAGCAAACTAAGTAGGATTAAACTTGATGCTAGAAGACGACACACTGTTTTCAGCAGCAGCCTGCTTAGTGCTGTGAGCAAAAAAACAGCTAGGTCTTGTGAAGAAGAGTGCAGAGGATGTTTGTTGTAGTCGTACATTTTATGCCACAAACATAATGAACTCACTTTACGTTTATGCCACAAGTCAGCATTAAGAATTTGCAAAATAAACTTGACTGGAGATAATAACCCCATTGAAGAGTTTGAGATGAGAGTCAATTCCGGGAGACCACAATGCAGAACGTACTCCAAACGAGGAGGTAGAAAAGATACCAACTCTATAATAAGATCCACAGAACTGTTTTAGAAGATGCTCAGTTCCTTGGTGGCGTGAAGAACTTAGGCTTATGATTGATGCTACAATGATTCTACTAACACGTCGCAGGCATGAAACTGTTGGAAACCTAGATATCGGGAAGCAGTGTAGAGTTCGGTTTTGGAAAGCTAAGGAAGTGGCCACAAGACAGTCATGGGCAACTTTTATATCTACTGTCAATAGCATTTAAAATAAAAGTGAGAACAACTGCAAGGAAATTTACAGCTATTACTCCTCTAGCGCTTCCAGTAAATAGTGCGCAAGTAAGTGATGTGAAGGAAGTAACATATTTTCTGATGATTTTTCTCCGTTTATAAAAAATGAGACAGTTCCCAGTACATTTCGGTTAAAGTTATGCAACGGCAAATGGGATTTTTTTTTTGTAACTCGCGGAACTTTGCCCATCCGTTTAGCTTTAAAATGAAGAAAATTTTAGAAACCATGAATATGTCAAACAACCCTATGTGGCCGTTTAAACTCCTACTACACCTGCTTGGCAGTTTACCTATAATAAATTTTGAACGTATTTTATAATGATTTTTATATTAGATATTTCCAGATGCTTTTAAGAGTAAAAAGTTAAATCCAGTGTGCTCCCATGATGTCAGCTAGTCAATTTGGAACGTCAAGATTGATAGGAGTTCAAGGGGTAAGCAGAGAATGAGAACAATGTACATATATATATATATATATATATATATATATATATATATATATATATATATATATATATATATATATATATATATATATATATATATATATATATATATTGGGCGTTTGTATATTAAATATATCTATTTAAATGAAAATAGATCAACAAGCTTGTGTGGCATAGAACGGAATGAACGAAGCATTGTGAAGATTTTGATTATCGTTTCTTCGCATGTCTTTTACATTATTATCAGGTCTGTCCATTTATGAGGTTTCTCGTTTAAAGTTTAGCTATATAAGTCATGGTGTCTATTTTGCGCCGTTATCACTGCTGTTTTCTAAAGGCTTTCGGAATGCCTTTTAAATCTTATATGACATGACAATTCTGGTTTTAATGTCAAGATAAATTGCAATTGTATATCTCCGAGGAAAGTACTGCCAATTCGGGTGTGATAGAGCTCATGTTTTCAAGAAGAAATGTTTGTTTGTTTGTTTTATTTCTGTGAGATAACGGAGGGAGGAGAAATGAACAGGTAGAGCTCTAATCCTTGTTTGATGTAGCATCGTAATTAGCGACCACAGCATTTTGTTCTCTGTTACTTTTTAAATTAAGAAAATGATGAAAAGCTGTGTGATGAAAGGGTTGGCCAGAGTATGGTCCATCGCTGCGTGGCCCTTGGGCTACTGAAAATAAGGGGATCACGGCAAGACATTATGAATTTGCACGAATTCCCCTCGGCTAGCCGTTGATGGTTTTGCTTAGTAATTACTCGACATATCCAGTTGATTTTTTTGGCTCTGAGACGTATAACTCGTAAATAAGTTCGTTAGCGTTGCAACGAAAACAACTTCGGGAATAATTCTAGACTAACCACGTTTAATCCACATGTGGAACAAGTTACTATTGATGGCCATGTTATAATGTCCATAACGAAAGGATTTAGATTTCTCAGATGGCCAAAAGTGTATTCAAGGTTAATGACTGATATTGGCAGTGGCCATATTCTGTTGCTGAATTCAAGAAATGAAGTGATGGTCTATTAGTAGCCAGAAGTTTAACGTTATTTTTGCTGGACACTAAAAATCAGGTTATTTATATCTATTTATCTATCTATCTATCTATCTATCTATCTATATATATATATCTAAATATATATATATATAAATAAATATATATATATATATATATATATATATATATATATATATATATATATATATATATATTATGAACCCCTTTTCGGTTGTTCAGGTTCTTTAATAAAAAAAATAAAAAGAGATCGGGACTGAGAAAATCTGACAGCAACTGAGGCATACAAAGGAGGATAGAGCACAGGAAGACCACGAGGCCGCATAGGATCAAAGCTCTCACCCGAAGGCCTGCGAAGTCTGCTGAGGAGCTTAATAGGTCTGTTCTCTATTTGAGATGCAATAAAGCGATATTGTAGGTAATGTGCGATTAAATTCCGAAAGATTCGCGTTAATTTTCCTCCGAGGATTACAGCAACAAAACGAAGCTCGTTCGTATTGAGCCTCTCAGAGAGAGTGGCTGGATTGGCTGTGATAGTGCCAATTTAGTGTATGCTTCGTGAGATAAATAGAACACTTTCGTAAATTCTTCACAGTTTTAACGTGCATCGTATTTTATGTGTAAAAATAGAGCTTCTAGAAAGTAAAATGAGTAAATTTTACACTCAAATTTATAATAGCTTATAAATGAAGTACATTGATTGATAGGTCTAAAAGGCATTTTAATGAATCTCTGGAATCCATAGTATAAACTCAATACTAAAATTGACTAATGATAATAACTCATAAACTCATAACTGACTTCGTATCCGGAAAATTCCCAGCCAACATTTACCACCGACGATTCACCATCAACCATATTCACTGTCAAACAATTCACCGTCAAGCATTCATCCCCAACTATTTTTTATTGCTTGTTGACGCAAGTACTTTAACTGTCTTTCACTCTGATTGTAGTTATTTAGGTAATCAAACAGCTCACCCCGAACAGTTCATAATTTGGCGTAGGAAAATAGCCCCTTAGCTTATTCAGACAGATGAAGTGATTAGATTTACGCCCAACAAATTCTGAGACTTGTTCAGAGATACTTATTGACTATTTGCGTGGAGTGGCTCATAATATTTTTCAATAGTTATTTTGTGTGGAAATATATTTATTTTTGAAAAATGTCTATTTTACCGTTTCGGTCAAGTACATTAGTATCTTTTATGAAATAAATGAAATATACCTTCATTTTACATTTACTCCAGTATGTTTGAATTTTTTTTAATATAACCGAATTTAATTGTACACCCACCCACCCACACACTCACACACACACACACACACACACACACACACATACGCGCGCGCGCGCCCGCGCACAGTTCTTTCTTTTTTAATTTTTTCTTGCAATGAATTGCTTGGCGATGATTTGCTTGACGGTGAATATTTCGGTGGTGAACTTTTGACGGTGAATTTTCCTAAACTCAACTAACATGCATACCTAGGTACCTCTTGGTCTTGAGAGCTTGAGAGATGCAGATGCAGGTCCCTGACTAATGTTGTTTAACGCCCATGAGAACTGTAACTCCTCCGATCCTGTCAGATATGTTCGACCACTTTTCTCGGCTTGGGGGTCTCATCACAAGATCCAATGGGGTAAGGAAAAACAACACAATTCAAAGACTAAGATAACGCCGGAATCCTATGATACTAGCTTCCTGTCTTGATAAGAGTTTCTGCCACCGTCCATCTCCCATTTCAGAGATAACCAGAAACTCAGGTACCTTAACGTCACATGACCAGAGACCACTAAATTCCTTTTTCTGCTGCTCTTCAGCTGGTCTAGCAAATAACGGAGTTTCTTCTCCTCATAAGGTAGAGGTTAAACCAAGATTATTATCCCCATCGTACTTCATCTTTCAGAATCCATTCAATAAGAGAAAGCCTAAAAAGTATTCTCTGTTGCAATCACCTGTTAGGTGAAAGAAGGGCTCTCAAATCGGGGGAATCTCCTTTCCCCATATCAGATCTTTTATTTCTCTCTCATTATTACTTCAACATCTATCAGATTTTATCAGCTTTCTTCCATCTTGCTGTCCAACCACTCTAACATCCTCTTTATTGTCATGACTACCAGGAAGATATTCATTGCTGGGATTGGACTTGGGGGCAGAACAATCTTTTAGAAGCGGCCCATGGATCCAGGGCTGGGCTAGTTGCTGGGAATAATACTCGGATTTCAGTCCGATTTGCCTTCCAGGATGATTAGAGTGAGGATGATTGTGTTTATGTAATGCCCTCATTCCCAATAAGTGAGTTTGGTAACACTTGAGCCGTCATAATCATGGGGTTGGGTAGGAGGTGAACGTTTGGAAGCAGCTCATACTACTGTAGTGTCCTTGACAGAAAAGTGATTTTCATCAAAGGTATAGGGTTTCTTCTCAAGGTTTTCAGGAAGTCTTTTCTATTTTTTTTTTTTTTTTTTTTTTTTTTTGTGAAAAAATACATTTTACATGAATTTCACCCAGATTACCCCCAAAGCCTCTGGACACAGTGATCACTTCTAAGCACAGGTAACAAATTCTGGTGACGAAATGACCAAGGCAGTACCATTTTCCAGACTTCCAGTGGGGACACCTGGATGGTGCTACCGTGGATGAAAGAAATCCAGGGAAGGAAAATGCAAACGTGATGTACCAAGGTGTGGACAAATATTGGAGTGAACAGAAGTGCAAATAAACTTACTATTATTCACTTAGTTTGATCCATCTGGAGACTGACAATGAAAAATCTATCCAGGTCTTTTGAAGCATTTGTAAATATTGATGAAATAAGACTAAATCTGTAGGAAGAAATAGAAAAGTCGGATGCATGGATATCATACAGTAATCTTCATGAGACATTTGTTGCAATAGTATTATTAATAATTAATACATTGTGAAGCAGCCTCATGAAATTTATAAATATATGTAGACCTTCACATTGGAACAAAAAAGAAATATTGTCTATCAAAGGAAACCATAGCTACTGCCAGAAGTGAAAATTACAACTACTTCAAATTTGGAAAATGTTTTCAACACAAAGCTGATACCCTTAGATCTCGTGGCATCTATCCTTTGGGGAAGAACTCTTTACTCATTCATACCACAGCAAAGACTCAATCTTGTACGCTCCGGTTTATAAAGAAAGATGCTACAGAAGAATCTGCTGTTACTGAACATCATTTAATTTCAGGTACGGCAAGGAATTATTTGTAATAAAGATCTGTATGAATTTTCAGAAAAGGAAATATTCACATATGTGCCCAGTAAAAGTATAGAAGGTACACAAGGTTCATGGAGCTTGTATAATAATCCTGACTTTTGAAGACCCTGATGTATCTCGGTACTTACTGAAAGAACATGAGATATTGAAAGTTTGCCCCTTCAAGGCCAGACATCTGCAATGTTTCAGTTGCTTTGAGTTTAGGCATCTGTCTCTTTTTTTTATGAAATAGCAAGTAATGTGGCACCTGTTCAAGACCAGGACAGTTACTGATATAACCACTCAAAATGTCAGAATGGTAGTGTGGATCATATCCCTGTGACAAGGGATGCCATGAATATAAAAACTAAGGAACTGCTTTCATCAAAAGCACTGCAGAGCATGATAGTAGTGTATGCAAGAAGAAAAATTAAATTCAAAACAGTGCTGAAGCCTTGAAAAGTGTTGGGTGCAGGAATTCAGGATTATCACACTTACAACAGGTATATATTTCTTCGGGACTTTTTGACGCAAAGGACTGCCAGTTATAACTAGTGAAATGGTGCCAGAAGGCTCATGCTATTGGAATTTCCTAGGATGACACATTAACCATTGATGAGATATTGTATTTGACAGAGTGCCACTTTCAGCGTCAATGTAACATTGCTCTGTAGCATTTGAGGTTTGAAGAAAGACAGCGGCAAGAGGGAGAGTCTTTTGATGCTTTCTTTGTTTCTCTTAAAGAACTTGGAGATGATGCTGAATTATGTGAAAACTATTTAGATGACAGGCTAGTCACACATATTACCTCTGGTATTTGTGATCATCAGATACACAAAACTACTTTCAAGACCTACTGCAACTGCATTTGCATATGCCATAGCGAGGAATCCACTCACAACACAGAGAGGATCTAATAAATCGAAGTAGGTCTGTTGATAAACTGGCATAGAGTACACAAATGTATTTGTACAAATCTCATTCACAGCACCTCAACTAACCTCAAGAGAGTTAATGTGATCGTTTTGGTGGTAGTGTTCATAAGGATGGAGGAAAAAATGCAATTGATGTGGATTCCCTAATCATTTTAGTAAAGTTTGTTGTAAGGGACACAGTCGAAAATTACCCAGTAAAACAAAGCAAGAAACTCTTAACATTCACCAGCTTAAGATTAGTGATATCCGTGCTAAGGAACTTGAAATGCAAGCACCAAGTCATGATTTCTTTTTTCAAAGAGAGGAAGCAAGTACCTATCTGAATATGGTGAAGAAATCACAGCTATAGGACCAACTAAACTACAGCTGCTTAGACTAAAGTCTCAGGATGATGTCCATGCAGCTAATCAAGCTAAGGTAACATCACTTTGTTACTTCAAAGCTGCCCGTTCTGAATGATACATTGTTGGAAACAAAGGTTCTTGTTGTAGAGGAATTAAATGGTGCTCTTTTGCCATGGTGCAACTAGAGATCCTACCCCAAGATTACCCTAAAGCAGATTTTTTCTCTGAATCACAACAGGACTAGGAAGGAGCAGAAGGAAAGATTATAAAATGATTATTTCTAAATTCAGTGATGTTTTGATTAACCCTAGAGAATTGCAAAGTGGAATGGAACTAAAGGCTATGAATGGGCCTCCATTGAAAATGCACCTTTGACATGAGTTGCAACCATTTCAGCAGCACACTGGAAGATCCATTCATTTAACTTGGAGGGAAGAAACCAAGATGCTTTTAGATAATACAGCTCAACAAGGAATCATCATGCTATTAGCTGATGAACCATCTGAATGGTGCCATCCTATGGTTGTTTCACCAAAGCAGTAAGGAAAATACGCAGCACAGTGGATTTTACAAGACTGGACAAGCATGTTCATTGCACAACCCATCCATTCTAAGCCCCAAGAGATGCTGTTAAGCAGGTGTCTGAAGACCCACCTTTTTTACTGCAATGGAAGCAATACGGGGATACTGGCAGATTCTAGTAGATGATGAGGCCCAGAAGCTAACTAGTTTTTATAACACCATGGGAAAGATATAAATTTTTGCATGGCCCTTTGAGACTGGTCTTGACGGGAGATCAATTTTGCAGACGTCGTGACCTTGCAATTGAAGGCATTAACAACGGTGCTAAGGTTATAGATGACCTTCTTTCTGGGATTCTTCATATAAAACCATATTAAGCACATCAAGGAAGCCTTTTCTTAACTCCATCAGCATGGTATCACTATCAATAAAGAAAATTTTGTATTTGCAAGTAAAAATGTTTAATTTTGTGGGTATAATGTTCATCATGAAGGTATTCATGCATGAAATGGTAAGACCACTTGGGTACAATGGTGAGGATGGGTCTATTCAAGCTCTAATATACATATCTGAAAACAGCGACGTGACCTATTTGTGATTATGGAACCGGGGTTCATATCCCACTACCAGACATCATAATTTCTTCATATTTCTTGCACTGGGATCTTAAGGCTTTGTAGTGACAAGTGTATCCTAAAAAAGCGCGAAGAATTCGAGATGTTAAGAGGGCATTGTGGCTATTACAATTACATCTATTGAGATGAGTGGAAAAAATCATGTCATATAAATTATTACAATACTGTTGATTACATTGGTGCCCCTATAATTACTTAGTACCTCTTTGGGTCTGTGCTTAAATACTGTAATCAGCTTTGCTATAAACCAGCAAACAGGGTATGAACCAGACGGAGACCCATGCTGAAACCCATCTACCCTCTAAACAGATACCACAAATAACAAATTTACGCAAACTTGCTATAGAAACCTAAACCTATCAAATCTACCCATTAAAAATTCTATAGTGGAAATTTTAGATGAATTAAAAAATAAAATGAGAAGGCTTTAAGGGGTCGTCCAAAAATAAGTAATTTTCTCTTCTATACTCTGGTGAAAATGTAGACTAGAGATCTGAGAGCCTGGGAAGCTTGAAGAAGTTTGCCCCTTTTTCGCTCTGATTCAGAAAGCTCAGGCTTGTTCCGTCTACATTAGGCACAAATCTGTTTAGTTTTTTTTTTCATTTAGGTTCATGAACATTCAGGAATACAAGGAAAAAAAACTAGCTTACATGGAGGCAAACGGCGTCACAAGATGCTCACTTGCATTGCAAGTCCCACAATGTGATATGAAAAGAGTCATTAAAACATATCAATAGATGGCAACAGTGATGGCCATCACCCCTACCAAATGACAATAAAAAAGTAAGAAGAGTTGAAGAGAAGTACAGTAGGCTTTTAGGGATTTGGCTGTAGTCTGAACAGAAGGTTTGCAATCAGTCTGACCCATCTTGAAATCTGTTGAGTACATTCTGTTGGGCTGTTCTTGATATGGTCATGCTAAGAATATTCAGAAATTTTTTATGACAATGTAGATTTTGATAACCATATGAGATATGTACGAGATGCCAACCTTTTTTATTTGTATATTCATTTATTTATTCAATCTGTGATCAAGAAAAGCCTTAAAACTCCTTGATACCTTAAGAAACTCTGGATAAAAATCAGCATTGAATAACCAAGATAGAATCCAGTTCTTCGCCTCATGGCCTAAACCTCTTAATCAATCGTAATCAGTCAACTGGTAATTAGTACGGAGAATTTTAGGCTAAAAACATCAGTCGTTCTAACAAATAAGCAGGAAGTGGAAACTTGGTATGTATTTCATTTAAGTCCATTTGATGATCAGACTAAAAGTAATAAAATACTCTATAAAATTCAGTACAGTACTAGTAGTGTGTTTTTGTATGAAAAAACCACAAATCCAAGCTGTGCTCCAGCCATCATCTTGGTAATTGGCGACCAAACTGCTTCAGCTACAGAAATTTTACAAGAAACAAAAATTATTCTTTAAAAACTGACCTTTTTTTGGTATGAAACTTTTGACGGATAAAAAATAAGAAAATTAAGAAGACTCAGAAAATTTAATTTTTCATGTTATACTTGCGTGCACATTTCAAAACGGTTTTGTGATTAGAACACATTATGCTCTGAATAATGGCTTCAAGAGGCAATTATTCAGTAGGGTAAAAATAAGAGCCCTGAGCAGATTTTACTGAGTAGCTTTAAAACAATAGGTGGACCTACACATGGTCTGGGTTTAACAGATTCAATACTACAGAGATAGGTAACATCAGCGCCAGCCTGTTTTGAGGTGTCTGAGGCATTAGCAGATTTCATTGTAGTTAATGAAATAAATGCCCTCCGGAACGCAGGAGTAACTTCTCTGGTGTTTGAATGCAATGGAAGAAGCTTGCTCCTTTGTCTAAATAGAGCGTCTACAACAATAAAGATATAACATGATACTGAGTTTCCAGCAACAGCTCTTCCACAGGATGACATGCTTAGATGTTAGCAAATCAATAATAAAAGTACTTTGAGTATGTAAGCAGGCGATTATACCTCCATCATTATCCGATTCTACACTGAAAAGGAACAAGTCTTCTGTAATGAAAGCGTTCCGTTCTAAAAGACCTTCACTGTGCTTTCGGCCAAAACCTGCAACATTTGGTCAGATATTAGGTTTGTGAGTAACCTATGGTGAGAGCATTTTGGGAAGAATTGTACAATGGCATTTGATGGCTATCCTGGGAGGGAAACCACTAAAAGTAGAAAAAAAAGGGTTTGGTATTAAAAAGAACTTCAAGAGACAATTTTTTTATCTAAACACGAAACCACTACTTTACTGTCAGATGTTCAAGCAAGCTAAAAAGAACGAAGCTCTAATTGAGGGAGATGTATTTAGGAAGAAGACCGAAGGTTAACCTGGCCTACAGGAAGAGGTAGGTATTTTTATTGTCACGGTTGCTATAGATAAAGCAGACAAGTATATCCAACAGCTTTTGCAGGGCAGGACTGATCTGCTTGCGCTTTTAACTGACTTTTGGTCTTTAAAATCACGAAAATCAAACAACGTACATAAAATTTTTTATTCAAATGGAGAAAGAGAGTGTGGGTGAGGGTTATAAAATTTTGTTGTTTGCAAATGCTGTAAGTGGGTGACACAACAATAGAATTCGAAGACTCCGAAATCTAAAATCCAACCAGATTCTGAGAGAGAAAATGAAAATATTCAAAGAGAAGGATGCCAATAAAGAAGTTATCAAAGATACTGGGGAAAGGTTTTTCCTAAAATAATAAGGATCAATATCAATCAGTGAAGGAGCTGTTTCATGTATAGTCAGATTGTGACAAAAAAGAAATTGGGTACATCTTTTCAAGTGGCCTCCCTGCCTCCAACCAGAGCAGCTGCCGACCAACATTCATTTGCAAGGATAGAAATGGCAAGGGAAATCCTTGATTCAATTGGTCCATGATAAAGGAATCGCTACAACCTGCTCCCACCACCAAAGAAGCAGCTCCTTTTGAACTCCTGAACCTATTTTCATGCATATGCTATTGGGTACAACTTGGTATGTTCTACTCGGCGGTTTATGGTGAGTGCCAAGGAATTAATTGTGACAATTCCTCAGTCGAAATATTACCAGAGAGCTATGAGTACCGAATTAGAATGACTAAAATAATTCAAGAAATGTGTAATTAAAATAAACTATTAATTGCTTATAAGTAAGCATTCGTTGTAGAATATTTCTAGACTTGTAGAAAAACTATTAAATTAGTATTGTATTAATAGGCAGAGTTAGAATGCTGGGATTTTGTGTAACTTTTGGGGATATTGCCAAGTAACTATACTTGTAAAAATTTCACTGCTGAAATCTTCTGCAGGAGTCTGAACAGAGGGTTAAATGAATGTAAGTTTTCCAGAAAAAGTAAAATTAAGAAATATGCTATAATTGATTGATTTTCTTACTGCCAGACGCGTGACATTTGATTTTGTTACAATGAAAAGTCAGTTTTTCAGATTTTTTATATCTTATTTTTGACATTACGAAAAACTTGGTATACAAAAAATGTTCAGTTTTTATTAGGAATAATTTTGAATTCCTGCCAATGTTTTGAAGTTAATTCCGAAAATAATAAAATCGGCCGCCATTTTCCAAGAGAGCGGCTAGAGCGCACCTCGGATTTATGAAGACGTTTAATATTTTCAGCAGTATGGTTAAATCTTCAATTGTGCACGTCTGAACTTCTTGCTACTTTATTAGGTCGATTTTCCTAAAGTTCCCTGACCAAATTGACGTAAAGTCCAGGAAGCATTGAACTTTAACATGTATGTAATGAATATAATGTTCTTGGCATATAAGCATGGTGTAATTGCAAAATTATTTAGTCTACCGTCATTTTAAACGGCATGGGTGCACTGTAGTATATATGTGAAATGTACGAACTGTCTTCAAGTGCGCAATCGATTTTTTATAATTTACTCTGGTTATTCAGTTTCGTGGATAACGCAACAGATTTCTGTCCAAGATATCAAACTTCGAAGGTACGCAATGAATATGTAGATTTATTTAGACATGAAATGATTTATTTAGTGAAGTTTCACTGAAATTGGTATTGAAAAATAATGGGTCTCTTATAATAAATATTTCATTCCTAATCGCATGCTTTCGTCACTTATTCGGTTTACTTTTTTCCTTTGGGGAAATATCTGTCCAGGTAATTCGCCAGAAGTTTTGACGTCATAAGATCAGCTGAACGAAATATAAAAAAGAAAAAGACTTTTAGTATGATTTTATTTATCCGTAGCAGTGTTAACCCTTTATTAAAACTGCCTTTTCAGTATCCATTTTCCCCCTCTTTTGGTTATATTTTCCTTCTTATTCTTATTAGTCCCTGCTTTTCTTCTGTCTTGTGCCCGTTGCCATTGCCAACGTACACATTTTCTGGGCTTTTCTGTCTCCCTGATGCATACAACGCGAATTTAAGACATACACCCTTTATTATAAGCTTTTCTTAATGCAGACCTCTCTTCCTCTCTGTAAATGTTCTTGTACAGCTTGTCTTTCTTCCTATCAGTGACAGCTCGTACAAATGACTTAATAATTCCCTTCTCTGTCCATCCACCGAAGAATTTCTCGAAATGAATGACTAACATGAAAGAAGTAACATGAATAATTCACCTCAGACATGTCAGCAGAACGGCGATCTGATTGTGATCTTGCCTGATCTGCATAGCCTCATCTGTTTTGTTTATGGCCCTTTGGGGTATCAGGCCTCTTGTCTCACGTCTTAAGGGGCTCCTTTGTAAATAAAAAAGAAGAGATATAAAAGGGAAATTGTCTTACAGGGCCACTTCCTTAACGTCGTGATTTATTCCCCATTATACATTGCCAACCAAACAAATAAACTAGCCACTTAACAGCGAGCCGATTGCAGCCTGCCTCGTACGTAACTACCTGTAACAACCGGTTCGCAGTCGATAGATTGGGTATCATTTTTTTTCACTGATTCAATAGATAGGTGGTTTAATCATAGTAATCAGGGGATTCGGCCTTTCTGCCCCAGCCATGATTGCAGAGAAAAATATTCTCATTCTGTGTGGTGGAGTTAGGCGACGAGCGGGAGGGAACATGAGGTTTGGCAATGGTTCTTTGTGGCAGAATAAATTGTTTGTTCAGCGCTTCAAGGAAAATAAAAAAAACGGACCTGAGAGGGTCCCCGATCTTGGAGGTTTGGCAAATTGTTTGTTCGGAAAAAAGAGAAAACTGGAGAAAACGAAGAATGTTGGTATGGGATAATTATGCTTACCTCCTCGTGCTGCGGCTCTTTTTGCTTAGAGGAAGAGAAAGGGCCTCGGTCATTCTACTAAACGAGATCCGTGATGCTCATGAAGTCATTAAAAGTGAATTATGAAGAATGAGCGACATGAAATTGCATAAATTTAAAGATTTAATCCATTGATGATGTAAGATATTTGTCAAGTGCCCGGTGATTTTTGTCAGGTTAAGGCTTGAAGTTTTCTTCTCCAGAAAAACGATGGTGATAACTTTTGCCTTCATAACTTAAGGAAATAAAATATCTGAAGATATGTGTATGAGGATACTGCATGCATCGGATATATTGGTATATTAATAATCAGAAAATATTTGCGGGAAATAATTTTTATGAATCACACTTATAGGGAAGGCCTAATGAACCACACATAACTTCTTTTTTTTACTTTTACAGTTGTCAGTATTTTATTCATTTCTTAAATCATTTATGAGCCTACATCCTGTATGCAGTCGTTTTCTCCATTTTTTCTCATCAGACGATAAGGATGTTTGGGAATAAAATTGCGATTCCTAATCGTAATTCCCCCTGAAAACAGTCTGTTGCTCTCTTTATCAGATATAGGATCGTACTCAAATCAAGTCCATCTTTCTTACGGTTGCGAAAGAATTCGGTTAAGTAATTGTCAAAAACTTCATGTTCTTGATTCATATTGATATGTGTAAATATGCAAAGGAAATATCAGTCCAGTTGGTTTTTCAGCAGCTTCAGGAAAATGTAAAGTATGACGTTTATTTTCGGAATCTAAAAAGCCTTACCCTGGAACACTGTAGCTTCAAAGAACTCTTGGCTTGTTTTTTTGTAAACCAGTTACAAGTAAAGTATTGTTATGATTTTTTATGGTCTTTTCCGGTTATACAACTACTGATTTGATAAGAAATATAGCGTCGAAAACGATTGCTGAAAGCATAGAGAAATTATTTCTGAAATTTACTTATTAAAGTTGAGATTTTCAGAACATTCAAAGTGAGGAAGGATGGTCTTATATTCATGTGAAAACAAAGTTTTTATTATTATTAGAATGAGAAAAGTACTTCTTCAGATTGAAGTTAAACAATTCATAATTGTTATTTCTTGGCTCTTAAAAAAACATTTTAAAACTAACGGCTTTCAGAAAATGTTAATTTCTACAGTTTAAGATGTAACACTTTCTTCATCGGAAGATTTCTAAGTCAAGAATAGACAATAAAAGGAAGATAGGCCTGTCTGAAATTATTTTTAAATACCAATCGAAGAATAATAATTACAACTACCAGACGAATATTTAGTAAAATTAATGGTTATTGTAATCTACTAAGTGGAGGGAATTACTGGTTACTAAAATCTAGAGTTAACCGAAAACTGCGTTATTATGCAAAAGTTGACGGATCCTTGTGCAAAATACCAGCAATACTCCAAAATTGCCTAGGAATTTATAAAATAAACTTCAGAGTCATAGACAGTAGTTTTTTTTCCAAAATTGTATAGAAATTTAGCTGATAAAATCGAAAAGTCATGAACAGTAATATCTTATCATGTCTTTATACGTCTGGAACATTGTTTGATAAATCTATAACTACTTTTAAGCACTTGATTCATTATGTTCACTTAGCAAGTTTTGTTAACAACTTTTGTGCTAATTATAGCCACATCACAGAAAATATTGAACGCTGTTGTAATCATGACTCTACTCCTGATAGTTTTTCCAGTCAGTGAAACTTCGTTGCGTTTTTTCTAAATGCCGAGGATCTCATATATTCACATTGCAGTGAGATTCATTGAAGACTTTGAAGATGAATATTTATTTTTAGAGAATGACTTCTCCCATTGCTTCTTTGTAAGTACTCTCTAGCACTAACCAGCTGATATATTTTCTGTTTTATTTTCAGTTATTATGAATACTTCGGGAACAAGAGACGGGAAAATTAAATGAAAAGATATTTCACCTTGCATACAGATTTCATGGCAGTAAATAATGATGTATACCTGTTCATATCTTTCTCAGGCATCAGCATTTCTCTTGTGAAATATTAGGTATTATCACATGATTTATGTTGGAACTGGTGTCATGATATTCTCGGCTAAGAGGGAGAGAGAGTGAGAGAGAGCTGCTCAGTAAGCATCCTGACATATAGGCATACTATTCTTATCTGCTGAACGAAACTATGACTTTTCCTTCTCGCTCATATTTGTACCGACATGTTCCTATTAAGCTTTGAGAGAACAGAAAATTTTTATGTAATGAGTGTACAGAACAGTAAACGCAAAAATAGGTTTTATAAACATCTGCCGTTTCGAGTAATACGAAGTGCTTTGTCGAATCTTGGTTTGACTCGACTAGAACAAGGAATACACAGCCACATTTGCCCCGTGTTTGTGTTGCGAGATTGTTGATGGATAGCGAGAGTATAAAAACGTACACGTGCAAATGTGATGCTCATGTCGCTTGCTTTAGAGAATAACAAATGGGTCGGCCGGTAAATGAACCTCTGGTTTTGTCTCAAAATATTAATTTTATATGTTGTCACACCTGAGTTGCCTTGTCATCCTATTAGCAGCATATATGATACTTGTCTTTTATGTTTTTCTTTCTAGGTATAAAGCCTAGATTCGTATAAACACTATTACTTTAAGAAATGAAACCATTTTAAACCTATTACATAAAATGCATGAATATTTTTACGTGTGTATAATAATGTCTTGCTATATGTATTATAGTATATTATATGTAATATAGTATATATATGCATATGTATTTATATATACTATATATATGTATTTATATATACTATATATATATATATATATATATATATATATATATATATATATATATATATATATATATATATATATATATAAGATTAATATGCCGAAAAGGTGAATTTTTCACATTGGCTTGTAACATACTCTATAATCTGAGAACCTTGAATCAAGTGCGAGATTGAATTTTGAAAAGGATTCTAATCCTCGTTGTTTTAAACGGAATTGAAATTAATGTTTCCTCTAAGTCAGTAAATATCATGAATTTACTGTCAAGGTGCGCACTAAAGTTTAGTTCAGTATATCCTCATTGTTGTGACAAATGAAAGTACTAAATTGGTGAGGCAGTAATAAAAATCTAATTGCTTTTCCGGATTACTGGAATTAATATTTAGTCGACATTACATTGAACATACTGAAAACAAGACACTGTGGGAAAAAGATTTCACAAGTAGAAATATGTCAAACAACTTCAGTTCCAACGTTTGTTGCCTGTTTCATCTTAAGACCAATAATATGCTTGGTTGTCAGTGGAAACCTTTAAATAAGCATTTTTTTCTAAGTAGTACAGACACTAAAAACAAAAAAGAAATACCAATCTAAATTCTCGAATTTTTTTTCATGCCATTCGGTCAAAATTAAGATTTCAAGTGGGAAATTGAGACACACCTGGCAGTAAAGCTTTGGCTTCGGGACTCCAGCTCGAAAAAAATGACCAAATGGAACATAATTCATATTTTTTAGAGACAGGAGAGGTATTCTTTCCTTGTTGTTAAGAGTAATTTGAGGTACTGTCCAACCTTGGGCATATCTTACTAATATCAGAAGGAACTGGCGCAGCAGAGTGGACCCACTGCCACAGGTTGTTGATAGTGGAACTCGCCCAGAGATCAGCAGCAGCGAATTCCTTCAGGGTAAATATGTAGCTGCTATTCCGGGGATGAAGGTGATAGATTTTTTTTTTGCGTCTGTTATTTAAGCTTTCTTCTGCAACCTTCGCTTATTTTAACTTCACTGTTCTCATTGCGATCCCCTCGACTTGGGACCACCTTGACGTGGTGAGGGGCTCTTGAACCCCTGGAATTTGTTCCCGGGTTCAAGTTGAAGAGTCTTATATATTATTTATTAATTTGGGTCAAGTCTTGTGGAATTTTCCACTTTTAGTAAAATTTATTTGACATGATAAGCAGGAAAAGATATCAGAGCTAATAATGGAAACTGTGGTAGGATCACAACTACCCGATCACCCTCGATTTGGGACCACCTTGACGTGGTGAGGGGCTCTTGAACCCCAGGAATCTGTTCCCGGGTTTGAGTCTAAGAGTCCCATATACCATTATATCTTTCTTTGAATTAATTTTTGTGGAATTTTCTGCTTTTGCTCAAATTTATTGGACCTGAGAAACAGGAAAAGATATCATAACTGGGATTGGGTTTATATCTGAAGCTAAATAGTGGGAACTGTGGTAGGACCATCAGCTGCCCGATAATGTTCGGGCCTGAGAGATATCAGGCTGAACTATTCTTTAGGCCTGGACCACGGATTCCAGGGGGGTCTGGTTCTTGGGATAGGACTCTCGGCATTCTATCCAGTTTGCCCATAACACGATTAAAGTGGGGATGATAATATTCTCGTAATACCTTCGGTCCTAGCAAGCGGGTTTGGCTTACACTTGGGCCACTATAATCATGTTGTGCCATCCCCTGTGGGGTAGGGGAGGGACGCGGACATTTGGGAGTCAGTTCTCATTTGTGTCATTGGTGGAAGAATAAACGCCATGAAAAGCTGATGACATCTTTTTAAGGTTTTCAGGTTTATTATTATTTTTTTTTACCCCTCCCAAATCTTTATGCCTAGCATTTATAAGGATTCGAGTACCCCTGGACCCTTCTGATGGTGCTGTTCTGGCACAGATGACGACCTCTGCACCCACCTTGGAGATTGAAATTTCTCCAAATGTTGATGACTTCTCAAAAAAAAATTGACAAAAAGCAGTAATAACAAATATCCTGATCTCCCTCCTGACTTCCCCTCCCCTGACCTTCTAACCATGCTTCATTGATGGCGACTTCAAGCAAGGACACGGACTTCTCTAAGAAATCTTCATCCAAAATTAAATCCTCAACACCGCCAGGTTGTGTGAAAAATTTGAGAAAGCTCCATATCGAAGACTCACCAGCCTGTTGTGATTATGACATGATCTCGACAGCTCCGAAATCATTTGGAACTGTTGTAGAAATCAGGATGAACTTTATTGATATTGAATCTAAATGCGAAGCGTGGGTTACTTTTAGTAGCCATGGTGAGGCTTTAAAGGCTAGTAGTATGATAAGTGCCATACAAATAGGTCTAGCTAAAGTACGAGGAGCCTTAACTGACAAAGTTCCCAAAGACATGGACGTTTATGTGCCATCTAAATGGGCTCAGGATAAACCAGAGAGAAAGCAGAATGCAGAAATAAGGACTCCTATGTGGGTGGTAGCTTCAGCCAAGGAGGAAAATTAACTACTATAAATTTTGTAGGTTTCTATTGCCTACATGATCATTTTAACCTTTGTAGACTCTGAAGTACCTTCTTGTGTCATATTTGAAAATGAAAGGGTACGAGTACGTCCTTTCCAGCAAAGACCAATGCAGTGCTATGATTGCTTTAAGTTTGGCCACCCATCAAAAAACTGCAAAAATGCAAAAATTTGTATAAACCACTCTGGTGTCCATCATGATGATGAATGTAATAGAAAAGCAAAATGTGTTAATTGTCAATTGGAACATAAATCCAATAAAAAAAATTGTGAAATTTACAAATTTAAACTGTCTGCACAAAATAAAGCCAATGCAGAGCATATAAGTATCAGTTTTGCAAAAAGACAATTAGGACAACAACCTAGGAGCTATGCTCAAGTTCTTAAGCCACAACCCCTATCTACCACTAGGGGTGCAGTGGCAGCACCCTTTAATGTAGCAGGTGCTTCAACCCCTGTGGTAGTGGCCCAGCCATCTGGGTCAGGTGCTCGGCCTGTTGAGGCTAGAGCGCAAGCCTCCAAGGAGGATAAGATGACACTCAACCCAACCACTTTGGAATTGTCTCAGGCAGAGTGTCTGCCTGATTTAATGAAGACTGAGGAGCAAAAGCACCAAAAGAAGAGACATTCCCCTCATCCTCTCCTCCAGTTAAACACGCATCACTAAGCTCGATGCAAGAACCCCACCCTGAATTTAAACAAATTGACAAGAAAGGGAAACAAAATGACACCAGTAGATCAGTAGATAATAAACCAAATCTGTCAAGGCCAGTCTTTCCAAATCATCTCTTGATAATACTCATAAACAAAAGAGAGTAAATGAGAGGGCTCCATTCAAAGGGCCTTCCACCAAGCCCAAAAAATAGTTTTCATGTCAGTACTACAATGGAACTGTAGAGGTCTTAGGGCTCGAAATGAAGAACTGAAGGTACTGCTCCATGACCATAGCCCAGGTATTTTCTGTCTCCAGGAAACTAAGCTTGGAAGCACACAATATAATCCTGGGTTAAATTACTGCATATATAATTCTCCACCACCAGTAGGAGATAGAGCTAAGGGAGATGCAGCAATTATTGTGCATAACTCGTTGCAACACTCCTTGCTATCAATTAATACTCATCTCCAAGCTGTAGCAGTAACTTTCATTTTAGACAGGCAAATGACAGTTTGCTCTATCTATCTTCTTCCTGATTTGGATTTTACTTATAATGATATTCATTTACTGATCAATCAGCTTCCTACTCCTTTCCTCCTCCTTGGTGATTTTAATGCTCACAACCCCATATGGGGTGGGAACACGACAGATGCCAAGGGTAGGATGTTGGAGGGTATTATGGATGATCATAGTATCACTGTACTCAATAATGGAGCCATGACTTACCATAACATCTACTCCAATACTTACTCGGCTATCGATCAGAGCTTTTGGTCATCTAGTGGTCACAGTGATTATGAATGGTCAGTAAATGAATATCCAAATGGGAGTGACCATTTCCCAATTCATATAAAAACAGTTAAGTATCAGCCCTTTGAGTCACTTCCCAAATGGAAGGTAGATGAAGCAGACTGGAAGACATTTAATGAGTCTGTTCTCATGGACAAGAATGTAAAATCATTTTCATCCATCTCAGAGGCATATAATTACTTGAATGACACCACCATGAACAGTGCAATTTCCTCTATTACAACAACAAAAGGGAAGCAGTTCCTTGGTGGAACAAGACCTGCAGTAGTATGAGAAAGATCACCAGAAAATGCTACAAAAAGTAAAAGAGGAGTGGAACTGCCCAAGCCAAAGTTATTTACCAACATGCTGTGGCCAAGAAAAATAAATATTTTAAAAAAGCAAAAAGAAAGTCATGGATGTACTACATTAATGGCATTAACTCAAAAACACCATCCAAAATGATTTGGAAGAAAATTAAAAAACTAAATGGCAAGTTTGTCCTTGAACCTCTGCCTACCTTTAAAATAAATGGTGACCTAATTAACCAACCACAGAGGGTCGCAGAAAAATTAGGAGACCATTTCTCGAGAATATGAAGTAGTGAGAACTATTCTGTAGAATTCCAAGACATTAGAAATGCCCAGATTTCTCTTGATTGAAGTGAAAATAATTTTGAACTATATAATGCAAAATTTACACTGCAGGAACTCAAAGATGCCTTGCAGAATACCAAACCATCAGCCCCTGATGAGGATAAAATACTTTATGAAATGCTGAAACATCTCCCAAAAAAGTCAAAGAAATTTCTTATAGATATAATAAATGAAATCTGGGAAACTGGCATTATTCCTAAATGCTGGAAATTATCATTAATCCTCCCTATGAAGAAACCAAACAAGGATCCTGCTTTACCCAGCAGCTACAGACCAATAGCCCTCACCAGTTGTGTTTGTAAGCTGATAGAAAAGATGATTAACACCAGACTTGTATGGCACTTAGAAACAAATAAATTGCCTTCTCCATTCCAGCTTGGCTTTAGGAAAAGTAGATCTACTTTAGATCCCTTGCTCAGGCTCTCAGACCAAATACAACAAGGTTTTGATAAACAGTGCCAAACAATAGGAGTTTTCTTTGATTTGGCAAAGGCATATGACACCACATAGCGTTATGGTATTATAAAAAAAGTTGTATAAGATGGGCATTAAAGGGAAAATGATCAGATTTATAAATTCGTTTTTATCAGAAAGATATATAAAGGTAAGAGTTGGGAATCACGTATCATGACCTTTCTTACAAGAAGAGGGAGTTCCTCAGGTTAGTGTCCTTAGTGTCACTCTCTTTGCTATTGCTATTAATGGAGTATTAGAAAAGATATCATCGCCAGTAAAAGGCTCTTTATTCATAGGTGATTTGGCTCTGTACTGCACAGGATATGATGCAACATCTACTAGCAGTTTCATGCAAAGAGCCATTGATAAAGTAAGCAAGTGGGCTAATGAGCAAGGGTTTCGATTTTCCGAATGTAAAATTGTTGCTGTTCGGTTCTGCAGACGCCGAACTAAGGAAACCATTCCAACTCTTACCTTAAATGGAATTATTTTACCTTATTCTACTGAAGTAAAATTTTTAGGAATGGTTTTTGATGAAAAGCTCACTTGGAATATTCATATTGACCAGTTAAAAGTAAAAGTGAAAAGATCACTAAATATTTTAAAAGTAGTATCTAATTTTAATTTGGGTGCTGATAAGAAATCGTTGTTAAGGCTATATAATGCAGTATGTTTATCTAAGTTAGACTATGGCTGCCAAGTATACTCATCTGCTTCAAAGACTAAGCTTATGGAATTGGACGCTGAGCATAATATGGGCTAAGGATCTGCAATGGAGCTTTTAGAACATCACCCATTGAAAGTATTTATGTAGACTCCCATTAGCTACCACTGGACTTAAGGAGGCATGAGCTAGGTCTGAGACACACCATGCGGCTGAAACGCTCAAAGGAGAATCCTTCTTTTGAGATCTTCAAACAGTGTGATTCAAGTCTTTTTGGATCTAGATTTTCAGTGCCATTTCAAATCAGACAGTTGGGTGAACTGGAGGATGAAAGCATAATAACACAGAAGATCCTACAAGTTAAACATCCTGCTATCCCTCCATGGTTTATTCCAGCAGTAGATGTCTGCATTAAAGAGGCAAAGAAGAAAGATTGTCCGGAAGAAGAAGTTAGAAACAAGTTTTTGGAGCATGATGAGAGGCATATAAATGACAGGAAAATCTATACTGATGGATCAGAATCGGAAGATGGAGTAGGATGTGCAGTGGTGTGTGAGGGGGAATCATATATAAAAAAATTATAAGATTCTTCATCCATATTCACTGCTGAAGCAACAGCCATAGTTGATGCTTTAAATCTTGCATCTGACAAGAAATTTAAATCCACAGTAATATATAGTGTTTTAGAAGCCCTAAAGAAGTTTAACCCTACCCATCCCGTAATTCAGAAGGCTCAGGAATGGCTTTTTTATCTTTCTTTTCACCACAAATCAGTAAAGTTTTGTTGGATTCCTGGGCACACTGGTCTAGAAGGGAACGAACTGGCTGATAGTAAAGCAAAGGATGCTGCAAGGTGTGATTTCTTAACTAATAGGGTGCCACATTTGGACATGCGTCCAGTTATCAGGTGATACATTCGTACAAAATAGCAGCAGAGATGGGCTTCCCCCATTTTATCCACAAATAGGAAGTACAGAAAGATTAGAAAAAGTTGCGATTTTTGGAGTTCAGGTTTTAATCGTAATAAATTTGAGATCATCCTAACACGGCTTACGATTGGTCATACCCGCTTCACTCATAGCTGTATTTTAGAGGTAGCCAGTGCCCCAATTTGTGCTCACTGTGGTGGTCAGCTATCCGTTGAGTACATGCTGGTGCACTGTCCTAAATTTAATTGCCATAGCGCAAAGTTCTTACTAGCTGGGAAGACTATTTTAGAAATTGTAAATGATGATGTTTTGGTAGATAAACTTATGGGTTATCTGAAAGAATCTGGTTATTTTAATGAGGTATGATTTCAGTATATTTAATAAAGATTTTAGTCATATTTATTCTTATACTAAGTATATATTTTGAATATAAAAGTTTGATATATACTTATTTTTTGTTGGTTCTATCTAATATCATTCTTCATTTTTTACGTTCATATTTTAACGCTGAATTTTACTAGTATGTCATCATTCACCTAATCATTATCAATCATATCATTAATTTATATATTTCACTTTCATTACGGCGCTGAATAATCGTGATGGGTTCCGGCGCTTGGTTTTCAAGACTTAAATTTCATAATCAACCGATCAACAACTACCCGATAATGTTTGGAGCTGAGAGATATCACGTTGCCTCAAGGGCAGTACTATTCTACAGAGCTGGGCCATGGATTCCAGGGGTGGTCTGATTGTGGGGGTAGGACTCTCAGCAGTCTGTCTGGTTTCCTCATAATATGACTGGAGTAGGGATGTCTGTATTCTTGTAATACTTTAAGTCTCAACAAGCAGGTTTGGCTTACACTTGAGCACTAATTGCGCTGGTGCCATCCCCTGTGGGGTAGGGTAGGGAGTGGACATTTGGAAGTCGGCTGTTACTTGTGGTATTGGTATAAGAATAAGCACAATGAAAGGCTAAAGATGTCCTTTTAAGATTTTCAGGTTTATTTTCTATTTTTTTTCTTTCTCACTTCAATCTTTATGAGTATTAATAATAACGAATTGAGTACCACTGGACTCTTTGATGTTACCCTTTGGCTCAGATGACAACGTCTACACCCTCCTCTGACAACTTGTGCTTCGAAAAGGCTAGGAAACCTTCTTGTGTAAATAAACTGGGACCCAATGCTCCAGCACGAAGCAAAATGAACTTCATCAGAAATATATGTGAAATAGGACCAGGGATATTTGAAATCTCTTATGATTAATATTTGACTTTTAATCTGTAAGAATCTAATTTTGACATTTTTAATGTGTACAGAGACATTGTAAAGTGTCGTGGCCGAGAACCTAAGATATCTGAAGGTCAGGGGAACTGACACTAGAATCAGCACCAGCAAAAGAAAGTGAAAAATTAAAAGCATTATCGTATCTTGGAGGAGTTAAAGTAGACTGCTCAGTACTTGCTTTTTGGAATCACTCCAAAGGAGTAATATTTGCACCCCAACTGATGATGTATTCAGAAGAGACTTGAAGAAGAGTTAAAAGATCAAGGTGTGACGAGAGTTGAAAGAATGAAAAAGATCAATGAAGCCTTAGTTCTGCTTGCAAATTTAATTATTACATTCAATTCTACCCACTTACCTAATGTAATAAAAGCAGCATGGTTACGTTTTAAGGTTAAGCAAAATATCCCAAGACCAAGGAGGTGATTTTATTGTAAAAAATATGGACATATGTTAGGAGATTGTAGACAGAAGATACAAGGTAAACCTGCCACATGTGTTAAGTATAATGAACTAGAGCATGGGGGGTGTTATAAAGAAGCAAAATGTATAAATTGTGGAGATAATCATCCATACTCATTAGAAAATTGTGAACTGAACACATCACATTTAGAGATGTAAAAGCGAAAGTATTAAACCAGCATGTCCGACTAGGAATATCCTTTTCTAGTATTGCTGCTAACTGAAGAAGAAATGAAAACATTAGCAGAGTTGCTCCCTTTGGTAATGTAAAGGGAAGATCAGTGGAGACCTGTGCTCCCGCCTCTTGGGAGGCTGTTCCAGTAAATTCTGATGTCCCTTCCTCTTTGGAGGCTGTTCCAGTAAATTCTGATGTCCCTTCCTCTTTGGAGGCTGCACCAGTTGTTTCTGGCACTCCTGTCTCTTCGGAGTCTGTGCTAGATGTGCCTGGCACTCCTGCCTATCTGGAGACCACCAGTTATACCTGGTTTATCTGCCTCTTTGGAGGCCGTGCCAGCTACACCGTGCCAGCTGTAGCTGGCATTCCTGCATCTGTGGAGGCTGCATTAACTTTATCTGGTGCTTGTGTCTCTCTGGAGCTTGCACCAGCTGTGACTGGAGCTCCTGATGCTTCAGAGGATGCACCTGTTGTGTCTGACACTTCCACCTCTCCTCTGGGGGCGCCAGCTTTGTCTGGTGCTTCTGAGTTTGAAATTTCCATGACAAAGATGCCATCAAAATTCCCAACACCCAAGATACTAGAGAGGCTTTGATATCTGAGCCAGGTTCCTCTTTCACGGAAACAGCACCATTGCCAACTTTAAAATGGGAGGTAACCATAAATAATCAGTCCCCTTTTGGAAAAAGGTGGGAACAAGACAGTAAAGTAAAAGCACTTAAAAGGGGCTCCAATTTAATGGCCTCAAAATCTAGGTAAAATTCATTCATTTTCTCTTGTGGAATTGTAAGGGATCAAGAGCTAAATTGGAAAAAGTAAAGTTCCTCATATCAGAAGTGTCTCCTGTATGTATAGCTTTACAGGAGACTGTGATTGGTAATAATTCATGTCCAGGCTCATGAGAGTACACAGCCTATCTTTCCCCTTATAGCATAAATATAGGAAGCCATGGGGGTGTAATTTTTCTATTCATAATGACACCCCACAAAATCCTATTAATATCCAGTCTACACTGAGAGTGATAGCAGTGAAGATCCATGCACAAAGAAAATATACAATGTGTTCTCTCTAGCTACCACCTTGTGAAGTCTTCCCCACTGATGAATTTAAATTCCTTATTCAGCATGTATCACATCCCTTTCTTACTCTAGGAGATAAGAATAGCAGAAACCCTCTTTGGGGTGATATCGTCACCAGTCAAAGAGGAAATTGACTCTGTTCCACCATAGAAGGTAAAACTGTGAGAATCCTAAACACGTGGGAGTATACACATTTTCATGTTCAGACGGGCACATTTTCAGTGATGAATGCCTTACTGACTTGTGTGCTATTAATAAATAATGGATTTACCAGTAATCATTTTCTAATAGTAATGAATATATCTTCAAATCCTCTATCTTCAAGGCTACCTAAATGGACCACTGGTAAAGCTGATTGGGCAACATTCCAGGAACACAGCTCAACAGATGATTTGGTTGATTTTTCCTTGTGTAGATGATGCTCTTGACTTTTTAATAAAGTTATATTTTAGGATGGTCTTCAATCAGCACATTGGACTTCAGGAATATTTATCTGCCGACCAGTTCCTTAGTGGACTCATAAATGCCAGGAAACTTAAAACTATGAGGTCAGCTTCACCAAATACTACAGACAAAAATGTGAGTATTACCATATTGAATTTGGAAAAGCAAGAGGTCATTTTTGCATGGAAATTAAAAAGGCATAAAAGGAACCTTGGACAATTTTCATATTATCATTAAATTAAAAAACACCTCTGACTGCAGTTTGGAAGAGTTAGAAAAATAGCAGGCAAATTTACTCCTTGTTAACCTCCAGTTATCCAGATCAATGGTAGCAGACCCCCAGTTAGTCACAATTGAGTTTGCTAATCATTTTGCTAATGTTGCAAAGAAAAATTGTGACAGACCCTATTCAGCTTAAAGAAGGCTAATGGAACAGGTAGAAATTGATTTTAATACATCAAGGCATGAACAATACAATGTACCTTTTACTAAGAGGGAATTTGAATCAGCCTTAAGTAAGTGTAGTAAATCAGGTCCTGGATTGGTTGATATACCATGCTCAATAATTAAACATATACCAGTCTCTTATCAAGCCTTATTAACAGAAATTTTCAAGAAGATATCTTCCCTAAGCCATGGGAGATGTTAAAATAATCGCCATTTGTAAAAAAAGAGAAAGACCCTTTCAAGACAGAGACTTATTGTCCCATTGCACTGACATCATGTCTGTGTAAGATCATGGAATAATTGGTTAACACACGTTTGATGTGATACTTGGAACTTGGTAAATATTTGTCACCTGTTCACTGTGGTTTTAGAAGTATGCACTCGACTACTGATGTGTTGGTTCGATTGGAACCTTCAATATATTTTGCTAACAGACAGCATCACATCAATTTTTCTTTTATCTTGAGAAGCAATTTGCCTCTTTTTATCAAGCTTTTAAAAAAAAAATAGGCTATCTCAGGTTCAAGTTTGAGCAACAATGTCAGATGTAGTAAATCAAGAAGAGGAGTGCCTCAAGGTAGTGTTTTAAGTGTAACCTTAGTCGCCTTAGCAATCAATGGTGTACCCAGAATAATTCCCCCTGATGTAACCTATACACTATTTGTTAATGACCTATCGATAACTTTTGCAGCAAGAGGATGGCAGTGACTGAGTGCCATCTTCAGCTTTGCATTAATAATATAGTAAAGTGGGCTGATATGAGCGGTTTCAGGTTTTCAGTTAGTAAAGTGGTAACCATGCACTTTTGCCTTATAAGAGGTGTCCATCCTGATACAGGTCTGTTTGTAAATGAGCAGAGAATCCCATGTGTTGGTGAAACAAGGTTTCTTGGGTTGGATTTGATAGCAAGCTGACTTTGACTCCACATGTGAAATACATTAAGACAAAATGCTTGAAAGCAATTAGTGTCCTGAAAGTTGTGTCCCACACTTGCTGGGGTGCTGACTAAAGTCAGATGTTGAGACTATGGAAAGTTTTAGTCTTTTCAAAATTAACACATGGGTGTGAAGTGTACACTTCAGCTAAGCTTAATAGCTTTAAAATGCTAAATTCAATTCATCATGCAGGAATAAGATTGTTTCCCAGAGCATTTAAGTCATGTCTCACTGAGAGCATGCTTGTGGATGCTGGTGAGAGGCCTCTGGATCTACATTACCATCATCTATTGGTTAGGAACTGGTACAGATGTCAGAGGCTCTCCAAGTCCTTAACCATCATTTGTATCAGAAATGCAATGCATTGGCAATTTTTTAAAAATGATCCCAAGCAACCCCAACCATTTGCTTTTAGGGTAAAGTACATTGTCAGTCAGTATACATGGCAAGAACAGAAACTTTACCGGCCAGATATTCGGTTAGTCACCCTTGAATGTCCAGTGAAGCAGTGTGAGCAATATTTTTAGATCATTCCTCTCAACACGATAACTCTTGCAGTTTTCACAGCTAGCTTCAAGTGAGATACTGGTGTTGGCTTTGGAGTGGTCTTTTCTAATGCAGAAAGATGCAGATTATCATGTGTTGCATATTTTTTACAACAGAACTGCATGCAGTTTTACATGCCTTAAAGGAAACTTTAACTCTGAAATGGAAATAGTTTTACTACATATTGTGATTGGAGAAGTGTTCTTCAGTCTTTAGAATCTTTTAACTCTTTACACACACTGATTTTAAAGAATATGGAATGGTTGTTGTTTGTGAAAAGAAGAGGTAAAGAAATAAATTTATGCTGGGTGCCTTCCCATGCTGGGGTGGTTGGGAACGAACAAGCTGATCAACTTGTTAGGTCAGTAGTCACCTCTCCAGAACTCAGAAGATACCTTCTACCATAAGGATGTATTTCCTTTTGTATGTCAGGAAATGAAAAATCATTGGCAGTCCATCTGGGAAAATATTGAAAGAAAACAAAAGATGTGCAGTATTACGTCATCTTCATGGCTATATCCCTATATGCCAAGGAGACTAGAAACAACATTGTGCAGGCTAAGGATTGGAATTACAAGTCTCTCATGGGGGTGAAAACCACCCATTTTCCGATGTTTGTATTGTGCCCTTGGCTGTGGGTTATTTGCTGGTCGAATGTCTCAGTCTGGGAGATCCAAGACATAGGTTCCTTTCATAGGGACGTGACAACTGGATAATTTATCCTTACTACAATTCTCGGGGAGGATTGTACTACAGAGCAGTTATGTATCTGTTAGGTTGGCGGACCTCCTCAACAATATTTAGATCATGTACATATGCAGCATGTTTGTTTGTATGTACTTTATATTATGTATTTACAGCTATGGGTATCTCTCTCTCTCTCTCTCTCTCTCTCTCTCTCTCTCTCTCTCTCTCTCTCTATATATATATATATATATATATATATATATATATATATATATATATATATATATATATATATATATACTATTTATCACATCATTTCATATACAATATACCTCCATATATATTTTCATATATGTTACGAAGGGGAATTTTAGTTGATAATAAGTCCACCGTCCAAACAGGATCAGAACCAGCGACGGACGAGGAATCAGGACTATGACACACTAACCAGTCGGCCACTGGTTAGTGTGTGTCACTGTAGTCCCTGATATATATATATTATTATCAACTAAAAATTCCTTTATAAAATATATTATATATATATATATATACGTTTGTAGCTTATATATATATATATATATATATATATATATATATATATATATATATATATATATATATATATATATATATACACACATATACTGTATATATATATATATTATATGCTATTAGATATTTCTTATTTGAAACTCCTTTTAAACTTTTTTTTTAAAGTTTCCTATTCAGTTTCATTTTGGCGTTGGTAACCTAGATGTTGTGGCGCCAGTTTTAGCAACCATAAATCAATCAATCAATCAATCAATCAATGTTCTCATTGTGAGGTCTCTGAGTACCATGCTTCACACTGCTCATCTCGTTCGCTGTCATCCATTAATGCGTAAGGTACATTATTTAAGATCGAATGGAGAAAACTTTATCATTCTTCCCTATTTTATATTTTTCTTATCACCTTGCTGCGATGTGTTGATTGCTAGAGATTTGTTTAAATATAACATAAAGATAATGTTTCAAATCCTCATGCCTGAGAATATGTTTACAAGCTTGTACATATTGGTTAACATCAAGGACAGGTTGCATCTTATTTTTGGCTTTCAGTAAGCCAACAGATATAAAGACTTAATTTGGTCTTTAAATACTTTAGCTTTTTAGCTAATCTATAAATACATATATAATGCAAAATTAATTTCTCTTGCTAACTATCAAGAATGTTCCATGATGTTCACGGATACTCTCACAGTAGAACTACAGATAACCACGTCTCTGTTTTGGTACACGGAAGTTTTAACCCTGCTCAAGAGTGATGAAGGTCGTGACGGGTCTAAGGTTTCACAAGAGCTCTGCGATTAACTAGGCGGAAATCCAAGCCAGGGTTTTTTTTTTTTTTTTACAGTATTTCATCCTTGTGTATCCGGCAGAGTTAGCCAGGATTGTGACACCAACAAGGTCTATATAGTATCCTTAGACCACGGTAGGCCCTCGGCTAGTATCACAAAGGAATCATGAATACCCCTGTCGTCGGCACGGTTTGATCTGATTTTGTGAAATTAAGGTTTCCAAGCCAGGTACTAGGGCACTTTCGGCCATTTACTGCCGAAAGTTCCCTAGCCAGTGAAAAGATGAGTTGGAGTGGTTGGACAAGATTAAAAGGTCCAGAAAATAAAGGAAATGAAAGTGGAACTGGGAGAAAACCCCCCTAGCTACACTAAGAAGCAATAGTTAGAGAGGTTGGACAATAAGATTAAGAGGTGGAAGCGGGAGTGGTATTTAAGTAAACGGCTAAAAAGCACGAACAGTGTGGGGCTGAATGGACGCTGCAGATATCCTTTAGTGATGCCTACAGTGCAAACTGTAAGGCGCACTGACATCACTACCCCCCTGCGGGTTGGCTTGAAGTCAGCTCGGATAAACCGCCTCAAACCGTCTGCACATGCTGTACAATGCCAACTATGCTTGTCCCATCTACAAAAGGAAATTCTTCCTACATCCACGATTCTATATGCAGAACAAAAGTTTTGGATCATCCGTCTTTGACTACGTAAGAAACCACATTAGAACAATGAAATATCCTTACTGAGTCGGGATAATATCCGTACCGTCAAAGTCCTGGAGCCATATTTTTTCCCACGGTTGACCTTTATTATATCTATTATATTTTAAAATCTATCATCCCTGGCCTACGTGGAATAAAAAAAGGGTTGGTGGGACGTAGGCTTTTCAGGAGGGAAGATTTTTCAATTCTGCCAATGTTACCATAGCGATTTTAATCATTATTTTATTTTGCTTTATTTTATTATGGCTATCCCTTAGATCCTTGTCAAGTTCTTATCTTTTACAGTATTTTATAGTTGGTTAATTCGATTATTAAAGAAAAGCGTATTTACTTCAATTCATTGATTACTTTCTTAAATAAACTTTTCTCTATCATTCCAATGACGTGAAGTTTTCTTCAACATATCTGTTTGTTTTGAGTCTTTTATTACTTTTTATATTGCCTCTTTTTCAGGGGCAGTGGGCTACTCTGTTTCTGCAGGTATGTAATTTGTTTTCTTTACGGTGGGCCAGTCGTACCGGCTAGGCTTCTTGAAAGTGCTGCTTAGTGTTAAATCGTTCTCTCTCTCTCTCTCTCTCTCTCTCTCTCTCTCTCTCTCTCTCTCTCTCTCTCTCTCTCTCTCTCTCTGCCTTCTTAAGCTATAGTATTGTAAATGGTAATGTGATAATTTTACGAAGATTAATTAAACTGTCATCTATTTGTTTGTCCTCCTAGTCATGTTTTTAAACACCAGAGAAATGTTCGGCCATCCTTTTCAGTCCTCAAATGAATCGGGAAACCCAAGAGCAGTGATAGACGGATTGGATCATCGTGCCACCCCTCCACCTGTCATAACTTATTTGCGTCTTTATGATCATGAATATTCATCTTTCGTAAACGAGTCCTCCATGATAGTGTTGCGTGTTTGACAGGTGACATGTGGAGTAATTCCTCTTTGTTACGAATGCTTTTAAAACCTTCCATTCGGAATTCATAAGCATTCTTCATCTGTCATGCGATTAGGGTGCGTAGGTACTGGAATTTCTATCGTTTTCGATTGGTATCGGTTTTCCGTTATTAGAAGTTAAGAACTAGCAATGAATTGACGAAAAATTACTATAGCCTGAAGTCGGTCACCTTCGCAGTTTTAGATTCTGTGATGTCAAGAGTGGGCTTACGGAAGTTGCTGGTGACGGTTTTAGAGGGCTCCGATTCTGAATAAATGTTAGATTATTTTATAATTGCCTAAGAATTTTTGTTCCCAATGATTTTGTTTCATTTTGCTGTACAACTTGCACCATTCCCCTTCTCAGTCATATTTAGCAGAAAAGAAAAGAGGGCGAGGTAGAAAATGGACATTAAGTTAAAGAAGATTATCTTATGGCAAGTAAAGGATAGCGTAGCAGTGGAGTCATTTTCCAGAACCTTTATTCGTCGTGATGTTCTAATCCATCCACTCAACGCTGCCTGACAAATGGAGTAAATATTACCATACTCCGCACCTCTTCAGTCCCACAAGATTAAGTGATAGAGACATCCCCAGAAATCATCACATATCATCAGCCATTGCAAGAGACATCATCAAAATAATCGGCCATGACTCCAATTCACCAGATCATTATAACGACGAAAAAACACTAATTGCAACCAACGAAGACTCTGCCAGTCTTAAGATTATAACTCGTATCAGAAAAAGGTGAGTCTAATCTATCTCCCCGCAGATGAAATTTATGTCCCCGGAGCCTAATTCTCCTCCTTAAAGCCTAATTTAGGTGGTTGAGTAAGGAGACAGCCTTTGACGAACAGGACCAGTGATCTCGGGTAATACCTGTGATTGTCGGAGGGTGATAACACTACTTAGGCGGAGTCCATGATGGGTGAAAGATGGCCACTGCGCCATCATTTTTCTTCTTTGCTTCTTTTCTCATCTTCGTTTTAAGCTCTTATTATTAAGGTTTTTTTTTCTTGTCTTCGTGTCGGCCTTCCTGTTTACTCAGCCTGCATGCTTGGATCTTATCTCCCGAACAGTTTGATGCAACGACAGTGTCATTTTCGTGGTTCACTTACTTTCATTAGAATCAGGATGTTGTAGATGGGATTTATGAAATTTGTCTCAAGTTTGAGGAGATAAAAGAGTTTTTAAAATGTTTATTCGTTTGACTTCAGTTCTTTCCTTTATTTTTATTTTGAATATATTATTCATTTATTGTATACAACACTCATCTCACGGATATTAGTTGTTAGAAAAAATGAATCTGAATTTCCTAAAGACTTCAGTTTAAGCGGAAGTTTGACTTCAAGAATGAATATTGACTCAGTATCTACGAACAGAACACCCACTTATTTCCTCCGGATAAGTTTTCAGGGTATGGTGACTTCTTTACTTTTTCTTGGTGTGGTGTCTATGCATTTGCAATATGCATATTTTTTGTACTGTAACTGGCAGACAAATGAGAGGTGAATCTTATGGCTGCTAATCTGTATGAAACATGGAATACCAGAAAAGCTTCAAATTTACTGCTGAAATTATTAATCGCTTGTAGTATTAGTGTCTCGCAATTCGGTGTATATTTAAATAAATAAATATAACACTGATAAACAGCATTTATAGTTAAGAATTAAGTAAGAGAATGGTGTTTTATGGCCATTGTGTCACGTCTTCCAATTTATCAGGTGCTAGATGCAGCCTCTCATTCAAGCAGAGGACAACTCGAATAAATAGGTGAAGTGCTCATATCATATCTTCCCTTCTCATTACTGTTTCGTTCGGTTTTCTAGAATTGATGGATGACACTTCAAACGCTACATAGGCTACTGATTTCTTCAAATTCCAGAATGGGACTATGAGTCATTGTTGCCAGTTGATGTGAAAAATATTATGTAAATAAACTCACTATGTTGAAAAGCATTGAAATGTATTTTGAATGAGGAATGCATTTATGATTTAATAAACATCTTTATTGGTGAGTTACAGAAGAGGTTAGCTGCTATCTTAGAGTTCTAAAAGACGATCGTTGGTCACCATAACACAGTTCCTGAGAAGCACGATCCTCACAATCAGTGCTGAAATCGTGTCATCCTCTAAAGTGCTCATTTCATCTGTTCCAGGTTTTCCTTCCCTTTTCCGCGGGTTTGCATTAGCTTGCGTAATCTTGCCGACCGTCATGGTGCCTCGGTCAAATAGAATATGTATCTGATAGTCATTTTCTTTAATACGAATTTTCCCCTTGTTGAAAACACAGATTCTACTGCTCGGGACTTTTGATCTTTAACGAATTTGTCTTCCAATGTGTTAAATTTTTTTTTTCGTTTTAAAGTTGCTATTTGAACTCCATCGGCGTAATTGTAATTATATGAGTATTATGTGGTATGAAATATTTTTAATCGTTTTTTTTTCATTTAACCCTTTCTTTTTCATTCCCATACATAGTTTTTGAAACAGAAGTAATGTCTTTCGCGTTACCTTGTGCAGTATACGCCAATAGGTTCACTGGTTTTCTGAAAAATGGCAGAAAAATTTCATAACCGAGTTATTCTTTTTTTTTTTTTTGCATTCCTGGTAAATTATATTCAGTTAATAACCTCGTCAATAAATATGACTTTTAGCAGGTTTGTGAAGAAATGCACCGTTTTCTTTTGTTATTTAAAGAAACTCCAAAATGTTCTGGGAACATAAAGCACAGTCTCCAGGAGCTAATAAAAAATATGCTTTGTTTCTTCCATATCAGTCTGAATTTTGAAATTAGGAATCATAGTGTACGGTAATCGTCCACAACAAGTTCAGTTAAACCTCTGTTATTAAAGACAACGTATTCTTTCTCCTGTCATTAAATTTTTCGACCTGGGAACCGTAAGCAAAGGAAATAATGCTGGGTTAAGCCTTGATTTTTATCAAGTACTTACTGTAAGTACTTCCGGATGTAACTATTTGAATCTGTCTGCAGTTTTATGCTTTTTTTTTTTTATTGATTCCACCCTTATAAGTAAGCTTAAAGGAAGTTTCTTTCATTATGGGGTGAATAAGATCTATAACAGCTTTTAAATTCTGCCTCGAAGAGCATTTTTTTGTAATCTGCTTTCCTCCAGCTATAACTTATATTTCAGTACACTTCATGGAGAACTCTGCTTTATAGTTATAGGCTTAAGGGAGGTGTAGTTAAGTTGGTATGCTGGAAAACGTTAGTAAAAGCATGCATGCGCGCCGTTAAATAATCGTGCGCTGGCAAAATCAAGCTGAATAATATTTAGTGGCTGGTAGTTCCTGGTCTTATTATTAACGCAAAGATTACTCTGGGTTAATGATATGAGCGTGAACAACTTCAATTGCTGCCAGAAACTTTGGTAATGGTCATAACGCAATTTCTTGATGTTCGTAACTTTTCCAGTATCTAAAAAGGGTTCCAGTATCTAAAAAGAGGATGACATTAATACAGTATACTTCAGAACTTTTGTGCTACCTGTGTTCGAATATTTACTTCTTCCATAGATGTCCGCAGCATTTTGGAACACTTAGCATTTAAGCAAAGATGATGGAAGTAATGGTTTTTGTTTTTCCCGAAAATTGTAAATATAATTTGTAGAATCAGCAGTTTTAGTAATTTTTATCCTTCATTGAAAGCGTTGTAAGGAAATTTTACTTTTGTATTCCGTGGACTACTGCATGCGGCTCATTTCATAAAGCGTCAGTCACACTGCTTCGTCAAAGTGCCTTGTTGATGTCACTTTTCCCTGCAGCAGACGTCTCTTAACCTCACAAGCACAATAAAACCAATTTACTGGCAGTTCAAGTATAAAAGAACTTGTTATGCTGACTGAAAGTTCAGTGCTCAGTGCCTTAATTTGTTTTGCTTATTTTATATTTTGATATTTTCGTAACTTCATAATTTTATCTGAGTAAGGAACTTGTGGTAAATAGTGAAGTGCAACAGAGCAATGTTTTGTCGCCTTTGCTCTTTGCTCTTCTCGTGGGTTTCATAATACAAAAGTGGTTGGAGTCTGAAGAAAAGATTTGAAATTGAGGAATGATCGTAACTTGACGTATGTTGCTGTTTTAATCAGCAAAACAAAGTTTGCTTACTGGAATGCATCATATATCTAAGGAGATAGGACTTGAAAAGACTCAGAAAAACGGAAATATTGGGATACAGATTATGCTCCAAGTAACAAAAAAAAAAAAAAAAAAAAACACTAGTTGGGGAAAGGATTAATGAGGTTAAGAATCACAAATATTTAGGAACACTGATATTCCGTCTGAATCTTACAACTTTTTTGATGTGTAGAGGAACCCAGCTGACACTATTAAGAAATATTCTTAGCGATGCGGTGTGAAATACATGTCCAGGCAACCTCCATCTCTGTTTTATAAATATCTCATCTACCTACATATGGGACTTTGGTAATTTTCCATATGAGATAATATTATCTCGCTCTATCGGTATAGCAGCTCAATATGAACTTATTTTCTTACGCAATTTCTACTTCTTTAAATGTCAGATCTTATTCACCCTTTTCAGTCTTTAATTAAATTCCATCTCAAGAAAACCTGTAATAGTGTCAGCTGGGTTCCTCTAGACGTCAAAAAAAGTTGTAAGACTCAGACGGAAAGCCTAATATCAATGGACATCTGTGAAAGTGTAAGCACAAGAAAAATGTGAGTAACAGAATTTCCCAGAGGCCTATTGCATCGCCTTGTGTTGAAGTGAAAGATGAAGCTGATATTTTCATATGCGTCCTCTACCACTTTTCTTTAAACGTTGCGTTTTTTATTTATATTTTTTTTATTCTACACACGGACATTATTCTATTGAAGTGGAATTTTATCAACATGCTGATAGTGAGAGGTTTGTTGATGTCACAAAATGCACAATTCCTACCTTTGAAGTGGCATGATGAATTGATATTCAGAGTTATTTTAACAAAAAAAAAAAAAAAAAAAAAAAACTGAAAATGACGAAGTCAGCTTTCCCTTTGGGAAAAGGAATATGCCAAGGAAATAGGGAACTCTCTTGTATGGTCTGAGGATTAGCCACACTCCTTTTACTCCTGGGTTCTTTGTGATTTTGCAGTCTAGGCCATTCTTTGATAATTGTTTGGTTCGCTTGACTTTGCGCTACGCGTGCTGCGTAAGTCCTCCAGCCTTTGGGTCTTGAGAAGTCGTCACCTCTCCTAGTGTTCTGATGAAGAAGGTAATTACCTTCTCTGCAGGGTTCTCGTAGAGAATGTTGTTAATAGGGCGAGTGGATTTCATACTTTGCTGAGAAAGCCAGAGGTTCCTTAAAAATCAATCATTTATATTCAGCGATTGTTACCAGTCTCTAAATTTGCATACCTGGTTTTTCGATGTAAGCAGTGTAAGTATTTTTAAATCATGTTGTTGAGTGGTTCATGAATTGTTTTTCATTATGACTTTTTCTTTATTTTAATTTGAATGTTATTTGTACGGCGTCGATGACCATAGGCTAGTCGTTGAGATACCTTGTCAAATGTGTAAGATTAGCGGAAGACGTGTGTACGAAAGACCATGTGCATAGAGCACCTTGAGAAACTTTTGTCTCTGCAGAGCGATTTGTGCTTTGTGGGACAAGAATAACTGCTCTGCTACTTCTATGATTAAAATGTAAAAATTAGGCTACCTGTTAAACAGAGGCGGGAAGTTACTTCATCTTCTAAAACATTTCGGCGATAATTTCGAAAAATTTTGGCCTTTTTAAAGAGGTTTAATACTTTTTCAGTGTTCGTGTCTTTTTTATAATGACCATGACAATTGGCGTCCATATTCTTTGTATTAGAAGACCATTCTTATAGCTTCTTTTATGAATATGACCATATATTTTTCCCTTGAGAACATCAGCGGATTTGAAAGTAAGATTTTTCAGTTTATAGGTTTATTTGAAAGATCAGTGAAATAACGACTTTACTAGGAGCCGGTATGTCGAGTATAATGTAGTGGTTTGGGGTATTATTATTATTATTATTATTATTATTATTATTATTATTATTATTATTATTATTATTCTGCGTTATACGACGCGAAAACACAAACAGCTGAGTGTGCTTCTTTGAACCGTGGTCGTAACATTGTCATTCAACGTAATTGATTCTTCAAACCAGTTCGGTAAAGGAAACATGACAACGAAATACACATGTTCTTTGATTGAGTCATTATTTCCAACTCCTCATATCCAGTTTCCTTGCATCTGAAGTGAATTTGACAGTTCTTCCTTCGTAAAGAGGTGTATTTATTTTAATGAGTCGAGGGTCAGATGGAGACCGGTACTGCATGCAGGCCACGGTTGGCAATTATGGAATTTATTAACCGCCGCTCACAGGATATGACGGCTGCGGCGAGGAAAGAGCTCAATTATTTTCCGGTTTGAGTACTGTTAAGTGGAGGTAATTATGAAGTGTTTGGCTTTGCAGTTTCCAAGGGCAATTTGTGCACCATTCATCATCCACTGTAGCGCATACTGGATTCTTCCGGGACATTACCAACGAGCCTACAGTGATGAAAATGTTCACTTCTGATGGCAACAGTGAGGACGGATGGGAAGAAACGTAATAATCTTTTGTTTTCTTAACCTCGTTTTGAGTCAGGTTCTCCAGTATTTTCTGAAGGCGAAGCCCACGGTAATGGGCTTGGTGTATTAGCATTTTCATGACTGGGTCGAATAGTTATAGGAAATTTCCTCCGTTGTAACAAGAATATGTATACATTTTTTTTCTGTTTCCATGCCTTCTCCTCGAGAACTGACAATTATAAGAAAAAATGGCTACAAATATCTGCGGCTGTCAGCTCACAAGTTTACACGCACTGTTTGAAAAAAGGAACTCTTTTCTTATTTGTTTATTGCTAATGAAGCAAGTGGCAGCCTTTCTGCACTGTACAACCGCAATGATTTTCCTTTAGTTGATTTATCTTTTTGAAAATATAGAGCTCCTGTCTGGTTAGATATCTATCATTGTGAATGTCCAAAGGTGATTGGGTTAGAGGGCCATCTTCAAAGACTTTGATATTGGGTTTTTTTCTCTGATCTTTAGTAGGCAGTTCACAAGAGTAGAAAATTCGTCGGGTTCGTCAGGAGAGAAAGGATGGCTACATGGTCCTCGCTGGATATTGTATGTTGCATAGCTTCAAGTTCTGATCTGTAAATCAGTAAATGTCGACCATAATCTATCTATCTATATATATAAAAATGGATGTATGTATGTATGTATGTGTGTGTATGTGCCAGAATAACTCTGAAACGCATTGAGCAATTTCAACCAAACTTGGTATACATATGACTTACCATCTAGAAATCAGCACTGTGCGGGTAAGACACCACTAGCATCAAAGGGCACCATAGCGGGTGGGGTGGGAAGGGCTTCCCTGGGTTCGGTTCTGCCCGTGAAACAGGGATGGTTATGCCTGTAGACTTAGTAGCTTTACGAATTTATGATACCTAATTTCGGTATACATATGACTTACTAATCTGGAAAGAATACTGTGGGGGTAAGACCTCAATGGCACCAGAGGGGGCGGGGGTTGGGAAGGGGGTGACAGAGAGAGAGAGAGTTAGAGGGAGAGGAAGTGAGAGAGAGAGTAAAGGGGGGTTAGGGAGAAGAAAGAGGGAAAGGGACAGGGAGGGTTGGAGAGAGAAAGAGAGGGAGAGAGTGAGAAAAGAAAGTGAGAGGGGAAAGGAAGTGAAAGAGTGAGAGAGAGGGTGAGAGAGAGTATAGAGGGTGTTTCGGAGAAAAAAGAGGGAAAGAGACAGGGAGGGTTGGAGAGAGAGAGAGAGAATGAGAAGAGTGAGAGGGAGAGATAGTAGAGGGGGTGTTAGGGAGAAGAAAGAGGGAACGAGACAGGGAGGGTTGGAGAGAGAGAGAGAGAGAGAGAAAGAGAAGGAGAGGAATTGAGAGAGTGAGAGAGAGAGTAGTGGGGGTGTTAGGGAGGAGAAAGTGGGGAAAAGTGCGAGAGAGAGAGAGAGAGAGAGAGAAAGTTTATTGACTATCATTCAGAGTTATCCTAGGCAGCGCCGGGTTGGTCAGCTAGTGAATTATAAAAAAAATTAAAACATTTTCATACAAAATACACGATGGTTTCACACTGTAGAATAGATTAACTTTCATTTTTATGCTCTACAAAAACAAAATGTACATTTGTTATTCAAGGGTAATAAAGTCATATCTTACATACACACAGCCCTGCATGAATCCCGAAATCGATCACGGTCAGTGAGGGAGCGAAAAGACATTGTCCTGCTTTTTGAGAAACCCTTTGTGACTTTGTTGAATTTAGTTTTGAATTATTTTCGTGTAGTTAGTCAACTGTTGTGGGTCGCATCCTCAAGAAAGGAGATTATCGTATGCATCTATTTTCAGGCGGCATTGCTGCTTATAATGAGGTGATGAGCCCATTATAAGGGGATGAGATGGGGTGAAACAATAATTAGTGGTGCGGTGGTACCCCACAAGGATTTCGTGCATATGCAGCTGCACATCTGGTTCCTCTCCTTTTATTCCAGATTTTGGCTGAATCGACTAAGCGTTGACCTACTCTGTGGTTCAGATTCCGAAGGAAGGAGATTATCGTGCGCTATAATTATATGTAATGCAGTTAGTGTAGTTAGAATTCCACAGTTCTATAATGCTGAAAGCCTTAAAGAATCAGTATTTTACCATTTAAACTAAGAGTCATCTGAATATATTTAATATTTTTCGTTGTGCAAATTAAACACTGTTGTTCGTTAATGAAGCACGTGAAGAATAATTATATATATGAAAATATTCCTTCTGTATTAAAGTGTTAATTTTGGCTAAGCGTTAAACATAGGCTAGTTTTTAAAGAAACCCCGCCCACTTTGCAGGTGCCATTCAGTACCCCATCTCTTCCCACCGTGAATCTCTCAACTAAACAACGACCTGCTATTAGTTGGGACTTGAAGAACCACCAGAAAGCCAGGTCCTTTGCAATTACATCGGGAAATGAGCTGCAGGCAGTAGTTCAAACTGCACACGCTATATTTGGCAACAACCCCAGACATAGAAATGACTGCCACAGGAGAGATCTCAAAATTTTTTCCAGTATAACAGACACATTACTGGATTCAGGCAGATATACACTGAGATTACACTAAAGTAACTTGTAATATACCAGGCTGGAATGACGTGGTTAAAGACCTGTATTCACATTCTTGAGAATTTTTTCATGTGAAGACAAAATGACGGTCCGCATGAAGGATACTGAAATGTCAAAGAGACAGGTGAGGGCAGGTCAAACTTGCTCTAAAGCACTGTTGAGTAGGTGAAAAACAATTAATAACGGATGGAACGCCTAGAATATTAGATTATATCAATTACCCTTGTCTTTGGAATGACATTTGAACCTTAAATCCTAAGAGCAAGTGACTTTCAGAGAGTAGGGAATGCCGTCAAGAGACAAAGCTATTACAAGCTTGTTAGGCAATAATTTTAGCTCGAGTCTAAATTGCTTCTGCTATCTAGTATTCTGAAGAGAAGTAGATAGCCTTCTCACGGATAACACGTTATTTAATGTTGTTCATCATATTACCCCAGGCAACATTGGTGATGTCATTAAGAACTTACCTAATAATAGATCTCCCTCCTAAGATGGTCTCTTTGCAGAGGGTGTCAAATTCTACCACCTGATAATTTAGCATAATTCACCAGTCTGCCCCAGAATCTGTACTCTAACCTCATTTTATACATTAATGAAAAACATGGTACAAGATGAAACTGAGCTGGGCAATTATCACCTGATTGCAATTACTACAATCGCGCAAAAGGTATTTGAGTCAGTTTTTTAGTGGTTTTTTCTCTCTCATTTCTAGATTCTTCTGACAACCACTCCAGATTTAAAGTTCACCACTCAACCCACATTTGCATCTATATTCTGAAAGAATGATTGAACTCTTACTTGTCATCAGACGCTCTTGTTGTTTTGTTGAAGCGAGAAAAACATTTGACACAGTAAACTGAAATCCTTCCTGAAGCTTACAGAAGAGCTACATATTAAATTGGCTTATTATATTGCTGTTCCTTGCACAACTATTGTGTAAGTTGGGGTAACGTTTTGTCGTACAACTTCGGCTGCTCAAATGGAATCTGTATTCAGATGTCCTCCTGAATATTAAACTGAACTCACTCCCAGTCAGATTGACTATCAACAAAATAACAATAAAACAACTTCTGTTATGCAGGTGATGTGATTCTAATCTCCCCATTAGTACAAAGTTCCCGGTGACTACTCAATACTTGCCATAGATATGCAGACGAATTTGACATAATATCCAATGAAACCAAGATTTGTCACTCCCGAGATTTATGCATTAAAGCACCTCAAGTATTTCTTGGGAATCATCATTTGGAATTTGTTCATGAATTCCCATATCTGGTGAACATTGTCAAAGACGATCTGAAAGATATGCCCAACAAAGAATTTAAGTGTCAATAGCTAAGTGCGACCGGCAACATGATTGCAAGGAAAGGAGATTTGACTTTTCTCACCAAGAAACTAAGTTTCTGTTCTTTTGCTCTTACTGCTGGATTCATTCAAGGCGAATGAATCCAGAAAATAAAGATGAGGTACAAGGATTCAAAGGTAGAACTAGGAGAAAACCCTACGGTTATAATAATAAGTGATAATTAGAGAGGTTGTGTAACAACTTTGAGAAAGGAACTTGGAATGATTGTAAAGTACAAGGCTAAAACGTGGGTGCAGCTAGGGGCCGAAGGGACGTTGCAAACTCCCTGTAGGAATGCCTACAGTGCACCACGTGAGGTGCACTAACGGGACTAACCCCAACTTTGTGTAGTTGTTAATTTCTTTCACATTTTTAGTTCACGTTATCATAATCTGTCTGTCACATTATTATGCTCATTGAAAGGCGGCGTTTGTTGATATACATGTGCCCTGTTGTATTTGGTAGCACTTTGTATTACAGTGGTTCTCAACTAGTGGTCATGGACCACTAGTGATCCATGGTGACGCTTTGGGTGGTCCTGCGTACGTTCACTTTCTTTGTTAATAAACTGGAGAGTGTTACATGTTTTTTAGAATTTACTGAAAATGTAGTAAGCAAAATTCTATCCAAATACATAATTGACCATTCATTTTATTTTATTCCTATTTTAGAAAAATTAAAATTTTCAGGTTGTGGCACCAGGCCGTAGCCTAGCATACCCTTGATCCAAAATTTGTATCCAGACCCTTGTGCAGTTTCCAAATGCTTGGCATCTCACTGAACCATTTCCAGTAATTATCAGTCCCTCCTTAACTGTAGAAATATATTTCTTCTGGGAAATGATTCTTAACAAGCCTGGATACACATGTTGGAACGCAAGTATGCATATTTTAAGAGTTGAGATGACGGGCTATCCTGTTCAATTCCTGTCATTTAACGTGCAGCTGCACACAACATTATTTAGTGAAGCAGACACTGATGAACTAATTAGTTGTGTCAGTCGCCTTGCACTGTTTTACAAAATGTGTTATTTAATTTAGATTAATGCTGCAAAATTCTTTGATTCAAAAGGAGACAGGGAGGAAGAGTAGAACAGAGTGAAATATATCTGGTTGGTTGTTATGCTGCTGTGCGCTATGTTATGATGGTTTGTGCTGTTTATGACACTCTTGGTGTTGTGATATTGTCTTATGAGTATTATTATCTTTTGTTTTATCATGTATCTATCACTGCCAAACTCACCAAGTAATATATTTCAATGCCCACAGATTTAGATAAATGACAATGGCAGGAAGGGATGTTAATTCCAAGTATTCAGAGGAATATATTAAATATGGCTTCACTTGACAAGAAAAAGATGGCATGGAATTACCAGTGTTAACGTTTCAGAGTCTTGGGGAATGAGTCACTGAAGCCAGCAAAACTTATTCATCTAAAAATGTGTCACCCTATTTTGTTGCCAAATGATAAAGGTTAATCTAAGCAGCAGCTACCAGCTTTCAAGTGGCAATGCCTTCACTCAAAAATACCACCATTGCAGTGCGTGCTTCCTATTTTGTTGCATACAAAGTCGTACAGACCAAGAAGCCTCATGCTCTTGTAGAGAAACTTGTGCTACCGTGTGCAAAAGAAATATTGAGGCTTGTTGTCGGTGAGGACACACCATGGAAGTAAAATGACATATTTGTTTCTAATGACACAGTATCGAGACGAATAAATGGAATCTCACAAAACACCAGTGAACAAGATGTGGACGAAATAAAGAAATCTCCAATGTCTGCCATACAGCTGAATTCATCAACTAATCTCTGTTCTCTCAGCTCTTGGTGTTTGGTTGAGGGAGCCCTCAAAGAGAGTTTCTCTTTTTCTTAGACTCTTGACGACACCAAGAGGGGTTAGGATGTGTTAGACATTGTTAACAGTTGCTTTGAAGAAAATGGTCTGGATTCAGTAAATTTGGTGGGTGTTACCATTGATGGTACACCTGCGATGCTAGGCTGAGATCGGCTTTCAAGCATTGGCGAAGCAGCACTGCCTGATCACCTGAACATCATTTTCGTAGGATTGGCGAAGATGGTTAATTACATCAAATCATCAGCAGTGAACACCGAATGTTCAAAAATTATGCCAGGACATGGGTTCCGACTTTGAGTTGTTGCTGTTCCGCTTATCTGGGTGGTGGTTGTCAGCAAGAAACGCTGTCAACAGAATTTTTTAACTAAAAGAAAAATTGGTTTTATTTCTATAGTCTGAAAGGAAAGAGGGTTTTAAGAATATGCTATCACAGTCATAGTTAGAATCTGACCAATTGTAGATATTTTTTGGAATCTTAAAAGACCAACAATCGTCAGCTACAAAGCAAAGGTGCAAAACTGTCCTCTCGCCTAGGCATCACCAAAGCTTTTCTTGATAAATTAAAACTGTAGATCGGAAGGGTCAGACTTAAAATTTGGTTCAGTTTCCATGTGCGGATGCCACACTCTGGGAAAAGGAAGCCATTCAGGTGCAAACACTCGATTATTTGAGAAAGCCGCGAATGAATCAAGATATTAATGTCTGGAAGTGGAAATGACAGGGAGTGATTATCTTTCATCAGGAATCCATTCGCACAGATGTTCATAGTGTTCCGGAGGATCATCAGGAGGAATTCTAAGATCTCAGAAATGATGTGGTGGCTCAAGACGTGTACCAGAAGCCTACCATGAAGAATGGACTGTCATCTTTGTTGCACATGAAGTCCAAACAGAGAGAACTTGGCTAGCTGTGGAAAGCAACATTCGTTGTGCATTATCAAGTACCACACTTTACATTTAAAAACTTGCCAGTGAAAACGGAATCCAAAAGTCTGGTTACAAAGAAAAATGAGACCAGAATGTAACTCTGCTCAACTCGATAATTTTATAAAATTTTCTCGTAAAGAAGTTAGTGATTCTTATGCAAGAAATATATTTTAAACTAAAATGTCCATTCTTTATTCTTTATTATTATTACTCAAAAATGAAATGGTCCACGATATTTTTTCATTGTCTTGGTGATCCATGACATGAAAGGAGTTAAGAACCACTGTAACATTGTTTCTCTTTGAGTTACATATTCCGTCAGTGATGGTTTCTTTAACATTATGATCATTAAGCAGTAGTGCAGCACCTTTACTCTCTCCTACTGAGAACTGTTCTCATTACAACGCTGCAACTTTTATACATAGTGCGAAAACTTATCCTTATTGTTATCATTATATTTGAGAGTTGCCATTCACTCTTCCTTTTTAGCATATTGCATCTGTATTCTGTATCTGTGTATAGTTTCTAGCTGGAAAATAATTAGTATGATGTAATTATTGTTGTTAATGTTTGAGTATAAGTGACATTACTTTTTATTTCGTGGAATAAAGAACAGTTGTACTGTTATCATTATATATTGCATATTTTATTTATATATAGGATATGTACATATACTGTATATTTCTAAGTATAATATATATATATATATATATATATATATATATATATATATATATATGCATACATATACATACATACATGATATATACAGCATCAACTGTATGTCATCATTACTGTATGTGTCTTCCGCAGTCGACTGTATTGTTTCTTGTTTTTGTTTTCATTTTCAGTGAAACACAAGATCAAAGCATGATAAAGGTGAAAGTTGGTAACTCAATAACCCTACCTAATTTTTTGCAAGTATTATTTAGTACCTAACAATGTCTTGCCGGAACAGTCGTCTAAAACCATTCGTGACGTAGATACAACCGTAAACATAATCGCCATTCGAGTCACTAACAGTGGTAAATAGAAAAGACTGCATTTGTGCTATGGCTTTTGTTTTTATATTTTCTGGAAACTAGCTGCAGTTAATAGAACGCTATAGTGTCGAAACTTGAGGTAAAACAAAACGGATTGTCTTTTTGTATTCCTGCTCTAAATAGATGTAGATCTAACAAATGAGCTATAGACTGAAATATGAATTACATTCATTGAATTATTTGTAAAGTAGAAACAATACAAATATAAAAAATGGAAGAATCTCCCCACCCCAACAACTGCTACATGATAATGACGCAGGCAAAGAACTCTCGTGATGGAGAGTTTTTCTCAATAATAATAATAATTCATCCAGTAATAATAATAATAAAATTATTGAGAATGATAATGAATCAAGCGATGACAAATCTTGGCGATTTTCTGAAGCCTAGGATGGGTGCTAATATCAGTTAGTGAATATATCATCAGTGAAGCCCACAGTGAAGAGACGTTTTCCAGATTATTTTGTGTCAATATTCGATTTTGATGGCTCTGGCTTATCTATCTAAATATCAAGCTGTCTTCCGATGTTTTGGTAAAAAGGGTTGCGAAAAACCGTGTTTCATCGGCTGAATCCCTAATTTTTTTAGTAGTTTGCTAAATATCTGTAAACGCAAAGTGATTTGAGGACGTTGTTTTCGAAGCATTTTTGTTCAATATTCGATACTTATCTATCTATATCAAGCTGTCTTAGTATTGCGATCATTGCGGCTAGATATTTGTAAAGCAAAGTGATTGACGTTGGTGTTCCGTTCCGCAAATTGTTACAAGTCAGGGTCTGGTATTATGAATCGTTTGCCGTTCAGTAATAACTTTGCCGATGTTTATATTCTATAAATGTCAGAGATTATATACAATTCTGCAAAATATTTTCACTGAGTAGTTTAGGTACCCATAATGTTCATATCAGTAAACAAAATGGAGCATACTTATTGTTTTGAAAGATGTTAAACCATTCAAGGTTCCAGTATAGGATCGTGTGAAAATGGA
>NC_089761.1:64166772-64184272 GCF_040412425.1 Macrobrachium rosenbergii
GTTTTCTTAGGCATAGCTATTATGCAACCTGGTTTGTTTTCCTCTTGTATTATATATATATATATATATATATATATATATATATATATATATATATATATATATATATATATATATATATATATATATATATATATAGAGAGAGAGAGAGAGAGAGAGAGAGAGAGAGAGAGAGAGAGAGAGAGAGAGCAAAAGCAGGCCAGAAAATCCTATGACTTGACGATCTCTTGGTAATCTGTTGTTGTTTATTGATCTTATCTGGCATTTTTAGCTCACTGCCTTATCTTTCAACTTGTGACGTGGTGTCAAGTTTCGTTTTGTTCCTGTTGAGATAAGATCACTCCTGACTTCCAGGTGTAAACCAGATTACATCTAACTGCGTGAATGCTGTCTTCCCTACTTTTTCCGCTTTTTGCTGTGATTGCATCCTTTTCAGTGGGTTCTTGATTATGAATGTGTTCAGCTAAGTTCACCATATTTTTAGTGTTAAATATCTTGTCGCTTCTTTTGTAAAATTCATTCATTTATCAAAGGAAATAGTTATTAGAAAAAATGAAAACTATCACAAATAGTGCATATTAAAACACCTTTTTTACCATAAGCTTTTGCCCTTAAGAGGGAGTAGCTTCGGAAGGAGTTAGCGGTTCTCAGCAAGTATTTTGGGGTGGTGTTGATGCCCCATGCCCTTTTCCATCCAGGTATAATGTTTGCCGCTGAGACCAGCAGACTCACAGGATTCGCATTCGTCTTCTCACGTGATAAGTGAGAATGATATTGGTCACACCATGTTTTATTTAAATATATGTATGTATGTATGTATGTACATACATACATACATACATACATACATACATACATACATATATATATATATATATATATATATATATATATATATATATATATATATATATATATATATATATATATATATATATATATATATATATATACACACACACACACACACACACATATACTGCTGACCAACCCGGCACTAACTGGGAAAACTTTGAAGAACTCATAAAAATTTTCCTGCATCTCCTTTGAATTGTTTTGTCATGTAAAGTATGTGTACTATAATTGAAAAAGCTTTTCTTTCCTGTCATTAATAATTCATTGCTTTAAATAAACATGATATATACATATACCCGGGTACTTGTCTGATTAAAATGGTGAGAGAGAGAGAGAGAGAGAGAGGCAGTGGCAAATATTCTTGGGTTTTTTCTAGTATGACTTGATGTTTAATCTCATTCATAATGGGAATTTATAAGTGAGTGAGAGAGAGAGAGAGAGAGAGAGAGAGAGAGAGAGAGAGATTACAAGCATGAATTTGCTTGCAATAGTTAAAAACCTCTTAGACAGATTTTGCTCCAAATTCTTTGAGTAATGCCTTGAGAGGGAGAGAGAGAGAAAGAGAGAGAGAGTTTGGTGGAGATGGTTGCGTGATGTTGAAAGTGTTGTTGTGCATGGTGGTGGTATTGCTAAACTACCTGATAATTAATTTCAGACCTCATTTAAACCGACTTTATAATGAAATACGTCACAGTAATGTCATGAAGGTAATAATGAAGAAGAAATAAACAAATTAATGGGGAAATTTCCATTTGAATGAATAAAAAAAGGAAATACTGTATGTCTTGCACATCGGGTTTAGCCAGCTGCTACTACACATGCATGGATAATTATACGTCTGACAGCTTTTGGAAGAAAACTTGGAGCAATCAGACGAAAAATGACCATTAACCCATAAAGCACTTGAAGGAAAACCGGAAGGAAAACCCGACAAATCGAGAAAAACAGAAATTTCATTAAATTTGTCTTTGTTTGATGCTCTATTTTTGCATCTAAGTGAAAAGTCCACCGAACAAATTGGACACAAAGCAATGTAATATTACGAAGTAACGAAACTATTTCCAGGAACTTGTTGGAATCTGTTATGATTTAGTTGACCTGGGGTGTAAGAATCTAAATATAAACCAAGGATTATTTTCATTTAACCATGTAATAAAACATATGTTCCAGAAGGATTTGAAAGACAGAATAAAGAGGATTACCAGCAGGTAGATTTCGATGTTAATCTGTTGACCATTCTGTGACGTCCCAACCCCTTTTTATATTCCCGTAGGACTTATACCCACCATGTATATCTTTAGTGGCAGTGACCATGTCTTGGTAATAAGACGAAAGTACTTAGCATATCAATTGTTTCAATTTTCCTTCGTATGTAACTTTGTTCATATATTATATATATATATATATATATATATATATATATATATATATATATATATATATATATATATATATATATATTTTATTTATATATATATATATATATATATATATATATATATATATATATATATATATATATATGTTGTAATGGTTGGGCAGCTGTGTAGATAAGGGATGACTCTAATTATGGGTTAGATGACGGCAACTACTAAAAGGTGGGCTATGCTCCGGTGAACAGAAAAGTTTTTAGTATTGATTGTACTCAAAATACCATCAAAATAAGAGTTTAAGGCATACTTAGATTGTCCACTTAAAAGTATAATTCACTAAAGTATCAGAAGAGGAAATATTTACAGGAGTTATCAATGGGGCTCCATGGCACTATCCAAATTACTGTACTAAGATCACAATCACTAAGCAAGAGTGCCACACAAGTGCAAGCGTAACAACAATGCCTTCTTAGGCTGACACACTTTTCAAATATGGGATAGAATCCTTAGAATGCACAGGATGAGGTACAACAAGCAAGACTAGGTTCACACCAGGATTCCGGATATCTTGACCGTATATGGCACCTGTAGTTTGCAGGATGATGGCACTATTGACCTACAGGTAATTTCACACAACAGGTACTCACAACACGGATATGCAAGAGCAGGGGACGTAATACACAAAAGAATTTTGAGTGACACTTGGAATACATAAGCAAATAGCAAAAATACTGGTACTAATAATTCAATGTATGTTAACACTTATAGTCAAGGCAAATGTAAAACTAATACTAGTATTCCAATATTGATAAATCAAACACCACAATCAAAATCCCAAGAATGTCTGAGGGAGAATGCGAAGGGTTATGGATATGGGAATAGGAGAACAGGTGGAAAACTCAAGTAAAAGAAAAAATGATGAGGACGAACAAACAAGTTCCACTCACATAGAGGGATTAGATGAAGTAGAATGCTGCTGTTGGGCTACAGAGGCATCAGTGCTCAAAGGGCAAGACTGTTAGTTAGGACCATCTTCAGAGTGACAGCATCAGAGATATGTGTAGTGGGGACTCAATTGGAGTCCCTATTCAAACAGACTTCTTGACAAGTAGACGTTGTAAGATACACTAGCAATGGATAGTCAGTTGGAACTTGTATTTATATTGCAAACGGCACTGGCGGTGGTCGTGTTTTGATAGTTCCCTCTTAATAGGGTCATCTATTGTCCTCATCTTGGGGCACACTGCTAATCCTGGCAGATAACTGGAAAGGTCGTTGAAAGTCGGTCTATAAAAGGTTTGAGTGAGAGAGAGGACAATAAAGAGATACGTAGAGTGGAGAAGCAAGGCTGAGTGGGATGAGATGCAGGTGTGGGTCAGGTCAAGGAGGTGACCCTTAATGGCGTGGCAGGTAGTTGAACGGAGGGGGAATTTACTCAGAGGCTCTCATGACAAGATTGGCTGGGGCTGCTTAGCAATATTGAAACTGTGTGAAATTGCAAAGGGTTCTTTTAATGTGCAAAGGGCTACTGATTTTTCCCTCAAACAAGGATTATTAGGGTTCGGGTCAGGGTTTGGTAGTGACTTAGGGTATGGTCATGAATTTATCTCCTCATTTGACACCTGGGTTGTTATTACTGGAAGGGCAAGGCATGGGAAAGCATCAAATGAACTTTACAAAAACATCTAGTACTTCTTTCAATTTACGTTATGCTATACTGAAATATGAAGATGGGAAAAGCAAAATGCAAAGTATCAAAGGACGTCTGTAACTATATATATATATATATATATATATAATATATATATATATATATATATATATATATATATATATATATATATATATATATATATATATATATATATATATATATATATATATATATATATATATATATATATATATATATATATATATATATATATATATATATATATATATATATATATATATATATATATATATATATATATATATATATATATATATATATATATATATATATATATTTATTTATATATATATATATATATATATTTATATATATATATATATATATATATATATATATATATATATATATATATATATATATTTATATATATATATATATATATATATATATATATATATATATATATATATATATATATATATATATATATATATATATATATATATATCTCACACACACAGATATTGTGCGATAAATATCGTTTAATATCAATTCACTGTAGCTTAGGGTAAATTTTTTTAATAGCAGGGTAGTGAAAGGCAGTCTATCGATTTTCTTAAATCAGACCATGGTTCGAAAACTGGATGGCAGAGAAGCACTTATCATTTAAATTCTCCTTGGGTGTAGCTTATTCTTAAAGTACAGGGAATTCTCTACTAAACGATATTTTGGCTTGATATTTGTAAATATAAAAAAAGTCACGCCTGCATATACATTATATATATATATATATATATATATATATATATATATATATATATATATATATATATATAAAACAAGATAAGTAACATTATATATAACCAAGATAAGTAACATTGTTGTAACCTACATCTCCGAATTTCTTCTAAATATCTAGTATCGAGCAGCTCTTGGAAGCCTTTCAAGCTTTCTTGTTATGCGCACTCTCATTTATTCGCGCTTTCGTATTTGAGTGGAATAATCATACTGTCGTTTTACAAAGACTCTGCTGACAAGTGTGTCTGTATCAAACCCATTAATATAATGTAAATTATATTTCATTTTGCCGAGCTTAGTTTTATATGCAAATGCGATGTGCAACTTTTCAACGTCGTAATGCAAGGAGAATAATGATTTCTAAAAAGTGACTCGAAATTTCCCTTATAATCACTTTGTTCCCCAGTGTTTCTCGAGAGCATTTTCCATTAAATGGTTGTATTGGTTTTCCCTGTTTATACCCCATTTATATGCATATTAGACGCCTGGAATTAGTCTGAAGATTAGCAGTGGCAATTTAATTGGTTCTTGTGCTAAACACTTTCTTCGGTTTCTCGCTCTTTCTCTCTCTCTCACGGTATTATGATGGTAGATGATCATTTTAACCCCTGATCTCTCCTTACCACTCATGTTTATTTAAAATGATTTCATTGCTTTGCGATGATAACCTCATGAGGACCGAGTCCGAATGAGCAAACGCTCTAGTGCTAAAGTTGGGCATCATTTCTTTCGTTAATCACGCTTCTATTCTTTCGATTGCCCGCTCCGTATGACCCCCTTTTTGCAACGACTTAGATTTGCTTCATATTTCTCCCCTTTTATCAAAGTGCCATCTACCACACTTATCACAGTATGTGATCTTCTCATCTGCACTTCCTTCCTCTCCCTCTGACATTCTTCCTCGAGATTGTAAGTCCCAGCTGGTCATCCATCAACCACTTGTCACGCTGCAAGTGAGTTAGTTGATCTCGGAGTCTCTCTCTCTCTCTCTCTCTCTCTCTCTCTCTCTCTCTCTCATGACCAGAGCAACACGCTCTCCTCACACTCCTTCGTGACGCCGTCGTCAGATACAAAGCAAAAAAGGGAAAAGTACTCCACTTCATAAACGATGAGGAACGACCTCGAAATGTTTCTTTTTTGCGTTGTCTCTCTCTACCTCGAGATGATGGAGAGAGAGACGAAGACAGAAATCTTCGTCCAGTTGCAGTAGCTCTCTAGACAGGGCGACTTCTCTAAACTGGTAATTAGGGAACGTGAAATTTGTTTAGGAATATGAAGATAAACTTTTTAGATAAGGTTCTCTCTCTCTCTCTCTCTCTCTCTCTCTCTCTCTCTCTCTCTCTCTCTCTCTCTCTCTCTCTCTCTCTCTCTCAGTTTCTCTGTGTATATCGGTTTTTCTGTGCATGTGTACCCATATACGTCCTACTTTATAATTTATGTCTCGTATCATGTGCTGTAGTAGTGTCAACAAAGTGTATATATGTGTGTGTGTACGTAGGTGTGTACTGTATATGTATGTAGATGCACAATTATTAAAGTATTTGCTGTTACATAATCGGTAATATAACAGAGTCCTTCAGAAGTCGAGATTACTTGAGAGCTTGTGTGCTGGTATGAACAGGATAACACATACAAATTCAAAATAAGCTTAATTTCTAAAACGTCTTGCTCGCATGAAAAGTGACATAGTATAAATGAAGTATCTTCGAATCAGCCTTCCCATCTGTAACTTGCAGGTAACTTTTATGGTGCTGCAGTGACAGAAATAGATGAAATTCAACTCTAAAGTTTTCGATGTAAAGGTCAACAATGCATCATGATAATTATCAGCACTGGGTATGGCATTTTAACTCTATTGTGCCCATTCAAGATTGAGAATCGCATTCATCATTTTATTGACAGCAAAACAGAATGGCTCTCCCACCATGCCCAAGCAGCGAGACGCACTCAGACTCTTATGCCCGACATACAAATGGTAGAACAGATTGTCAGTGAGCGCTGCTCCATAGTGTTGAATAAGTGGAGATAAATCCAAACAATAATATTGTTGCAAATGTGAAGATGAAGCTGAATGAACTTAGAGAACGGCTCCTGTTACTGATAAGCCAAGTGTTTGAATATTTCTAAGTCTTCGTTTTAGAATGGTATGTAACTAAATTTCAGCCTGACTTTTCATATATTGTATCATTAAGTTTCATTACCCCCGTAGGGCGGCAGTGCCTTCAGTGCACCTCATGTGGTGCACTTTAGGCATTACTAAAGGTTGTTTGGAGCATCTAAAATATGTGAATCTGAAAGTAATGGGTCACAGTTCATCTTTCAAAGATCATCAGTGGCCACTGATGTCATGCCATGGTTTCATAAATAGAAACCCCTTTTTGAAGGCAATGGATGACTAAAAGTCCTTCCCCAAAGTGGCCCTGTTCACTCATCTGATACTTAAAATGTTGAAAATCAAAATGAAGTACTGCTATATTTTTGCTGCGATGTACAATATACGCAGTTTAATCATCAGTATAATTACATAAACCATTTATCGAGATATACGCAATGGTATGCGATGAAACCATTTTAAGCTTTTGCCCGCATGCCACAATATAAAATGAGAACGGTTTCGGCTGTCAAATCTTTGTCCACACAGCGACATCCGTATGCTTATTTTCAGCTATGATAATCGTGGTGCTTGTATGCAGCAGTCTAAGAGTGCACGAGTAGGTTGAAATGTCGGTTAACTTTCTTTAAATCCTTGTGATATGCCCATGTGGAAAAAAGATGTAAGGTATAACGGCCTCGTGTAAAAATTTGTTTGGAGAAGCCAGACAAAAGACGAAGAGTTTTCAGTATGGCTGCAAAATCTAATTCCTTGCGAAGTAGACATTAAATATAGTTGCAAAAGTACTGTAGTCACGAAAGAGTAGTACAAAATGGCTAACATCATGACATTTCCTGAACAAACCCAGAGTGATCCTGAAATGCGCCATGTCCATTTCGAGAACGTTGATGTGCAGGTGATATTTTCAAGTCAGACATAAATATGGATAGACATTGTATTCACTATACAGATTGCTCCATTTAAAAAGGGAAGTCTTATTAAGCATAAGTGAAGTGCATTCAATACTTTTAAACTAATCCACTGAGGCACTATCGTTATGAGGCACTATCGTTATAATATTCTGTCTGAAGTTTGTACTTCCAAAGTTTGTTGGTGCATTTACCTCTTAGGTGGATGAGCCGACAATTGCTGACCTGATGAGTAGAAATGTCCGCTTGAAGTGGTTATTTTTTCTCCTATTGGAGGTAGACTGAGAGACACACAGAGGTCCTTTGTGAAGAATTTGCATACAGCCCCTCAACACCTGCTACCCTAAGTATTACTTAAATTAGATGATTTTCTGTCCAGAACTAAATCTTCCACAATCATTAAAGGTGCTAAAACTCCGAGCAAATTTTAAATGCATCCTAGGTACTTATCATGGTACAGGCGCCAAAGGTAATAAAATTCCGAAGTTACTAAATGGAATTGCCAAGACTAAAGAGTAAACAGGTGGAATTGAAAGCACTGATTCTCACTCTGTTTCCTATTTGCATGATATCAAATAATTATAAAATCCTCTCACTAAAAACTCGAGATACCACAGGTATGATGTCCAGCTATTTGAAGTCATTATGGGAAACTGTTACAATTTTGTTGTGGCATAGCTATAGTAGTACAAACTTATTTCATTCATCACCGTAAATGTTGAATATTTTAAATGCCTAGGAATCAGCACTCTTCTGTATTTAGTTAGTGTTACCCGATAATGATCTCTGTATCAGCGATAAGAATGCAACAACTGCAGAAGTGCTGTAAAAAAAATTCTTATACTCTTCTTATCACATTGGTGTAAAGACTATACGGCACTTTGTAAGTGAAGCTGAACAGAAAGAACTTCTTAGAGAAGTTGCGAATGCTGCCCAGGCTTGCTCAGAATTTAAAGATAACAAAAAGGAGAAAGTGTGGATATATTGCATGTTGTGATCTATTGTATTATGATGTCCCATGCGAAAGATAGAAGGAGCGGCAGTATCTAGTGTGGTGATTCTTTGAGAGAGCTAATTTACATTGATAATTGTCCAAATGTGCGATTGACACTACAGATACCTCTCCTTTCACTCCTAATAGCAAAACAACAATAATAGCCAAGAGACCCAAAAGTAGGTTAAGGCACTGTGTACCTCACTTGGTGCCCTGTAGGCATTTCTAAATGGTGTGTGTAACGTCCCTCTGACCCCTAGCTGTACCTACTTTTTAGCCTTTTACTTTGCCTCCATTCCATCTTCCTTGCTCTAGTGTCGTTGTCCACGTCTCTAAATGTTACCCCTTAGTGCAACTGTGGAGTTTTTCTCCCAGTTACACTCGTAGATCTTTGTGCTTCATCCCCTTCATTTTTCGGATATCTTTATCTTACTGTCCAACAACTCCAACGCCCTCTTCTGGCTGTCTTTAAGTGGTGAATGGCAGGAAGTAGCCAGTTCCAGCTTCACAGCCTAAATGTCAGGAAGTCAGGCTCAGATCAATAGGCACAGGGTATATGAAATGCTTTCCATGGATGATTGATTTTCAAAATGAACGTAGAACCTTTAGTTCCATCTGGTAGGAAACATTTCAAATATTTTTTCTGTCTCTCATTTGAGTGAGAGGGGAGAGGCTAACTGAAAATAGTTTCATATGAGAATGTTTTGGAAACTGTTCCAGAAAAATTTTTCAATTTACAAACAAAATAGGTATATACTTTTTTTTGCACGAAATAGCTCTTCATACTTTTGTTACTCGAGCAAATTTCAAACAAGTTTTTAGGCGTAATCGAGTTTTCTGTACAGCGCATAATGTTGTATGAAACTCTCAGCCACGGCCCATGAAACTCAACCGCTGCCCATGAAACTTTCAGCTGCGGCTCGGTGGTGGCCTTTACTGCTGGCATCTATAGCGGTGCCAGGCGCACGATGATGGCTAACTCTAACCTTAAATAAAATAAAAACTACTGAGGCTAGAGGGCTGCAATTTGGTATGTTTGATGATTGGAGGGTGGATGATCAACATACGAATTTACAGCCCTCTAGTCTCAGTAGTTTAAAAGACCTGAGGGTGGACAGAAAAAGTGCCGACGGACAGACAAATAGCCATCTCAATAGTTTCCTTTTACAGAAAACTAAAAAAAGTCAAGTCGAAGCAAAGAGGGAGGGTGTCGAATATCGTGCCGCAGAAATGTCGCACGATTGATTTTTGCAAGTGGTCCGGTTCTTGCTGGAAGGCAGTCGTGATGTAGTGCTAAATATTATGATCTACCTAACATCGAGAAAAATCACCTTGAGAATAACTTAATATATTCTGATGATACAGGTGCAGCGAATTTCAAACGTAGCCATTGGTTGCTCGACTGGTTCAGTTAAGTCTCGAAAATTCATGAAAGACACAACTCGTGTGTGTGTGTATAAATATATATATATATATATATATATATATATATATATATATATATATATATATATATATATATATATACTGTATATATACACAGTATATATACTTATATAGCTTATATGAATGTATGCATATTTCACGAAAGAATCCCATATAGAGATCCTCCTTTTATATAAATATGTGTGTGTGTACCAGCATATTTGCACACGGCAGCATTATATATATATATATATATATATATATATATATATATATATATATATATATATATATATATATATATATATATATATATAATGCTGCTTGTAATAAACTGTATATGTACGCACATACACACACACACACACACACACACACACACACATATATATATATATATATATATATATATATATATATATATATATATATATATATATATATATATATATATACACACACATACATAAGTATGTATGTATTATACTCCTGTCGATAACCTAAACTCAGCAGAGATATGTTCAGGAAAGTAGGTATTAACTAATATCTTTCCTGATAGCCGGGTGGGCAAAGTCACTTGTTATCGTTGTTTCTGAAGTAGGACGCGGTTCGAACCCTCACGAGTGCAGGAGCACTTATCTCTTACATTTCCCTTTGGGTGTAAGGTATTCCCAATGTTTATGGAACAGCAGCCTTTTCTAAAGCTTCTTCAGTTCTAAACATTTTATCAATTTCTTTTTTGCAGCGTATTGAGGATGAGCATACTAAATATTTTCATCACAACCAACTTAAGTTCATGCCGTTGTAGTTGCCACATTCAGTCAGTTCACCTTTCGTTGTAATCTTTTCTGTGACTTCCAATTCCCAATCATCAGGCTTTGTTTCGTCACTCCATATTCTGCAAAACGGTCATGTCAGCGTGACGTTTCTTTCATACTAATTCCACTTCAAAAACCATTAATACATTCATAAGTATATTTGCCTTCTTTAGCTTCTCGTATAATCAGTCAAATTATTCCTCTCATATCTCCTTTTCATTACCCTACAAAATGTCCCGAGCAGCAAAATGACATACATGAGCGGTCAGTGGCGAACTGAAGTAAGCTAAAACAATTTCTATATTTTGCTATAATAAATATTCTCAAAAATATAGTAGTAGTAAATGTTATTCACTAAACAAAACTTCGATAAGTTGCATTTCCAGTAATATGTAGTCGTATAATGCCCTTCATTATTATTATTATTATTATTATTATTATTATTATTATTATTATTATTATTAAATAAACAAATAAATTTAGAAGGGCCACAAATATATTTTTAATGATGTTGTATAGTGTGATACATGTGCAAAGAGAGCCTTCGTTTCGATGAGAGAGAGAGAGAGAGAGAGAGAGAGAGAGAGAGAGAGAGAGAGAGAGAGAGAGAGAGAGAGAGAGAAAGAGAGAGAGAGAGAGAGAGAGAGCGCACCCGAGTTCTTATCTTTGTGTGGAACACTTCGCGTTTTTCAACGCTTTTTTATCAAAACGGTTCCATTACGGTTGCTTTTTCTTGGATTGAATATCGTATGTTATAATGGATCTTCGCTCTTGTCACTTTTATCATACAGATTAAGTTAATTCCCCCTGAGATATAATTTACTTAATTGAGGCAAAGACGTGAATATCCGGCGAAAAATTATTCGTAAGTACGGAACTAACTAATTGAGTTGTCGTGCCTTTGGATGAAATTTAATGAAAACGTAGACGAATCATTATGGGTATTGTAAAAACAATCTGGAAGACGGGAATGTATTCATGCGACCATGATAAATCATTGCTCTTTTTCGCAACGAGCGAGAAAAGTTCGCGTGCTCGCCGAGTAATCTCTCAGACCGAAAAAACGGACGAAGAAAAAACTCGCGCGCCAGACGACGACGAAGTAATCTGGAACACCAACCATCATTTTGAACTTCGTTCCGCAGAGATGAAGATCGAGATATCATTTGACATCTTCATTTGGAGAGAAGTCGATTTTTTGGTGCGCCAATTACATGTATTCCGTAGGATATGATTATTTGTAAGTAAAGGCAACGGGTAATTTTCCATAATGGCCGTTAGAGATGAGGACTCTCAGGCAGGAAAAAAATACATGTGATGGGTCTCGGCGTTCCTGATATCCTGCCTTACGAAGGTGTCGCACTTTATGTTTATTCGGAGTGATGGAGAGTTCCTAAGAATATCATCGCACATGCATCTTGATCTAGTGTCCATTCTTATTTATTATTTATCTGTGTCGTAAGAGTGATATGGGTTGAATAGTTTTTTCATTTAAAAAAATTATGACGATGGTCCTGTGCATTATGTTTTTTTCGAATAACGTATTTATTTATTTTTTTATGATTTATGTGGTGTGAGGTTCATGAAAATGGGGCTGCGAGGTCTTAATAGTGCAAGGTGAGGCAAAATGACAACTAGTAGTTTTGTTTGTTTATCTCTTACAGGTAATAGACGATCGATGTGTCTTAAATTTCATCCATTATTCATCACGTTGATACCACATACAGATGTTATCATGACCTCATCTTTCACGTGCATTTTTCTCATTCTCTTTCTTGCGGTTGAATGTATGTATGTATGTATGTATGTATGTATGTATGTATGTATCAGTACTTTCGTATCCCTCGCCTTCCATCTGCCGCGTTTCCCGAATATAGACAGGAAATTAGAAATGTCAAAACAGTGATGAGGAAGCAATTGAAATCCGGCCGTCTATGTTCCTTTACCTCTGTTTGTATTTGTAGATTCACTGGTCTTTTAAAGGTTTGTCTGTTTTCATCTTGTTTGTTCTTGCGATTCGTTTTGGTTCTTCAGCCGCCATGTAACTTCTTCCTAGCAAGCCATTTAATAGTAGCTGTAAACGCGTTACGTACTTGGCGGTCTTTCCGTTATCTAACGTTGTTTGCCCTTATTTTGTTTGAATTGATTTTTCACATTTTCATTTGTTAAAAATTAGCTGAGTATCGATTTTATATCGGATATGTAAATTAAAAAAAAAACAAGAATGATGTAAAGTTGTAAACCTAAGACATATAATTGTTTTAAGTTCGCGAAGAAATGGTAATTATTTAGCGCCCCTTTCGAAATACACGGTTTGCAGGAACGGAATGTTATAGATTATAGACACCTCCTTCCAAGACCACAAACAAATGCAACTGATCATCATCAGCTAACAGATGTTCGAAAGAAAGAGCAGCTCGAAACAGAGTGTGAAGGAAGCTAGAACCAGACCAGAATAATTTTGAGGAGAAACCATTTTTCCTTGCGCAGTTGACGTCATCAGAAATGTAACTGGCTTGTTTCTGGGAGGAGTAAGTAAGGCATGTCACAACAAAATGCCATCTCATTGTCGACTGCGGTGAAGACATATCTTCCCAATTCATTCGGATCTTTTGCGGACCACAGTTAATGACAAATAATATATTATTGTCATGGTGGCAAGTATTTCTTTTCGCAAATCATCCCATTCATAATAAGGGCCGCGCGTACGAGCATTGCAAATCCGTCATCAATAACCCTTTGAACTAACGATCACGATTCCGGCCATAAATCTCAGTCTCATACATCCGATTACATTCTTTTATGAAATTAATTATGGACACGTCCATTCTGTTCTTGAATTAATTACCTGAACAGCGCTTTTCTTAATGAAATTAATTACTTCCACTTTAGTTTTCGGTGACGATATTTCAGAGCAGTAATTAATATCGAAGATGGACCATAATTAATATCCACGGGGAAATTATAATTAATTCTGGAGTTAATAATGAGAAGGTTTATTTACTTGGAAGAAGTTCTTTATTCTTTTTGGCGAAATAGCTTGTGAGGTCTTAAGGGTTTGGAATTTATTCTTTTGTTGTTGAAAGAGTTGGAACAATTATTATTGGCTTAGGCACAGTGTCAGCGCCAGCGCTGTGACCAGTCTCCTCTTCATTTTGTCCTTCAGCATTTTTGTTATTAATTTGTTTGGTCTGTATTGTCGAGTATTATTATTATTATTATTATTATTATTATTATTATTATTATTATTATTATTATTATTATATATTTGTGTAGATTGCTTATGTTTCTCTCAGAACTAACCTTTACAGTCTTTTATTGAAGATCACTTTTCCGATACAGAAAATTAGTTGGGACCTCAAATTTCTCTCTTGATTATTTCTTATTAATTAATTTGTGCATTCAAAGTGGTGTTACAGCCTGTTTATATTTTATATTATGTATATTATACTGTATTGTGTTATATTATATTGTAATATATTATATAATATATTATATAATATATATTATATTACGATAAACGGAAGTATAATCATTTGTACGTAAAGGATTTGGTTTTTAGTCAGTTAAAACTTATTTGATCTACTTGCAATGCACCTCTCTTTGCCGTAATCTTTTACCATTGATTCTGTGTTCGGGTGACAGGATGGGATGTTAGTGGAATTGTAGATGCCGCAGTCCTTTTCATTCTTTTATTTTAGTCTCTTGATACATATTATTGTTTTGTTTACTGTCGTCAGAGTTGTTTTTATAGAATATGTAGATTAAATACAGCTAGCTTTAATTATGCAACATTTAGATAACTTAGCTTTTTGTTACTTGAAAGAAGATAAATCAAACAAGACTTCAGTATGAGACACATATACATATATATATATATATATATATATATATATATATATATATATATATATATATATACACATATACATATACTGTAGAAAGTTGCATAACAGCCTTTCTCCTTATTATATGACCTGTTACTGAAGTAACGAAATAATTTAATGCCGTTATTGGGTCTGTAAAGCCTTCGCCTGCATGTACGTTCCCTCATAGCAGGGTAACCAAAAGTAGGCATAATTCCATTAGAATGATCGATGCCTAAGTTATATGCATAGTGACTGCTTTCTGATAAATGTTTGACTTACAGTTACTGATATTATGCTCTTAAGGTGCATCTAATCTTACCTGAATCTAGTCAAGGTTCCTCAAATCTGGGTTTACTGCGTAGTTATATGAAAATCACATTAAAAAAAGAAAAGGTAGTTCTGTGAAAAATTGAAACGTCGGAAGAATAAATACGGTACAGTTGTTAGTGAACTGATTTTTTCTTGGATATTTCAAACATCGTGTTAGAATAAATTACGGTGCTGTTGTTATTTCCTCTGGAAGAAATATCACTGAAACTCGACGTCAGTGCCTGTCCAGCAGTAAGTACAGGGCATGAGGCTGCTGCCGCTACAGTCTGTCTGGAAACTCATTCGACAGGAACTTGGTAACTTTCTCAGGTGCTGCTTCTTATCAGTCTGTTACTCCGTATCTAGTGGCTTTCTTTTGGAGCTTCAAGACAACTTTTTGTTATAAGCAATGTTTGTTTTATATTATTGTACAAAATGTGTATTTCTTTTCGCGTTATTTTCTTTTTGCCAAATGCTCATATATTGAATAATTCATAATTCGAACGTACATCAGTATGAATAATAGATTTATTTTACATTTCTGTTCTTCTGAACTTCGCTTGCTTTTAAATATATGAAGTTCTTCATTGGAGGGGTGGGTAGAGCTCTCGGCTAGCACGCTGTTGGCCCAGCGTTCGACTCTCCGACCGGCCAATGAAGAATTAGAGGAATTTATTTCTGGTAATAGAAATTCATTTCTCATCATAATGTGGTTCGGATTCCACAATAAGCTGTAGGTCCCGTTGCTAGGTAACCAGTTGGTTCTTAGCCCCGTAAAAAAAATCTAATCCTTCGGACCAGCTCTAGGAGAGCTGTTAATCAGCTCAGTGGTCTGGTTAAACTAAGATATACTTACCTTTTTTTAAATAGATGAGCAATAAGTTTAGACAAAATTTTGGATTAAAAAGAATCTCAAACTGTTTTAGCCAAGCCCCACCATTTATTTGAAAACTACTCGTGAGACAGCCTACATATGAGCACAATAAGTGTCGAGCATCCGGTGGAGCCCCGTGCGATCGAAAGAATCGTGAAACCAGCCTGATAATCGTGGCAACGGTACGCTAAAAATCAGCACGTTGGAACTCTCTCTCTCTCTCTCTCTCTCTCTCTCTCTCTCTCTCTCTCTCTCTCTCTCTCTCTCTCTCTCTCTTATCATATTAGAATACCAAAATCATACTCAAGCAACTACGTATAAAACTCTCTCTCTCTCTCTCTCTCTCTCTCTCTCTCTCTCTCTCTCTCTCTCTACTTATCATATTAGAATACCAAATCATACTCAAGTACCTAAATCGTATAAACTCTCTCTCTCTCTCTCTCTCTCTCTCTCTCTCTCTCTCTCTCTCTCTCTCTCTCTCTCTCTCTCTCTACTTATCATATTAGAAAACCTAGCAAAAACCTAAAACTCTCTCTCTCTCTCTCTCTCTCTCTCTCTCTCTCTCTCTCTCTCTCTCTCTCTCTCTCTCTCTCTCTCTCTCTCATAGCCTGTTACCTAATTTTTACTCTTTATCTGTTTTTGTTGATCGAATTTACGATGTGTCCATATACAGTATCTGTATGTAAGGGAAATCGGTTGCAAGACGCAGCATTTCCCACTGTAGGTCGTCACACTCTTTCCCTGGTTAGCGACCTCCCCTCACCCAAGTTCGATCTCACTGGCAGGAAAGCTTCTTTTGGTTCGTTCCTGAGGCCATTGCCCCTGTTGACCTAAGGTTTAATCAACAGGTGACTAGTGGCTGCAGCAAGGTAGAGAAAGGAATAGGGCTAGCAGCCTCATTTCAAGAAGACTTGCTGAGAACTGGTGAGGTTAATTTCCTCACAATGGAAAAGGCACATAGTGTTATATATATATATATATATATATATATATATATATATATATATATATATATATATATATATATTTATCTATATATATATATATATATATATATATATATATATATATATATATATATATATATATATATATATATCCAAAACTTCCACATGGTAAAATTAAACAGTGAGCGTAAATCTTGAGCGGTTTCCTCTTCATATCTGAACATCCTTCAGAGGAGTGATGATACAGTACTTAGAGTGGTGGTGAAATTTACGATTTATTATATATATATCTCAGTTTAACCAGACCACTGAGCTGGTTAACAGCTCTCCTAGGGCTGGCCCGAAGGATTAGATTTATTTTACGTGGCTAAGAACGAACTGGTTACCTAGCAACGGACCTACAGCTTATTGTGGAATCTGAACCTCATTATGACGAGAAATGAATGTCACCAGAAATTTAAATTCCTCTAATTCTTCATTGGCCGCTCGGAGAGTCAGACGCTGGGCCAACAGCGTGCTAGCCGAAAACTTTCTACCCA